>NW_007249643.1:19641-46392 GCF_000164805.1 Carlito syrichta
CTCGAACCCACGGGCTCAGGCAATCCACTCACCTCAGCCTCCCAAAGGCATGGGATTACAGGCTGAGCCACCGAGCCTGGCCAGATTAGAATTTGAAGAGAAAAAAAACTGTTATTCTGATATAATGGCATTTTGGCCTAACATTAGTTAATTCATAAAAATAACTAAATAAGCCGGGCTCGGTGGCTCAGCCGGGCGTGGTAGCCCACGCCTGTAGTTACAGCTACTTGGAAGACTGAGGCAGAAGGATAGCCTGAGCCCAGCAGATCGAGGCTGTGGTGCCCGTGAGTGTGTCACTGCACTCTAACCTGGGTGACAAAGAGATGTCAATTCAAAAAAAAAAGAAAAAGAAAGAAAAGAAAAAGAAACTATAGCTTATCTGTTTAAAATTCTCTTGTTCATTGTTTTTGAGTTTTATTGTTTTCTGCAATTTGAATTACATCATGAACCTTCCCGGGTACAAGTCTCCAGCCTGTATTCCCACGCCTTGGGAAGCTGAGGTGAGTGGATTGCCTGAGCCCTCGGGTTTGAGACCCGCCTGGGCAACTTGGCGAGACCTCATCTCTACAATAAATCAAAAAATCAGCCGGACGTGGTAGCACATGCCTGTAATTTCGGCTACTTGGAAGGCTGAGGCAGAAGGATCGCCGAAGCCCAGCAGGTCGAGGCTGTGGTGGCCAGGAGCGGCCACTCCACTCCAGTCTGGGCGACAGAGTGAGACTCTAACTCAAAAAACAAAAACAAAAACAAAAAAACCCTAAATAATCTCCTTTAGCAAATTTGATTATTCATAGAATTCCTTTCATGTATTCCTTTCTATGAACTTTACATAGACCATCTACAACACACTTGGATTTTCTGATTTGTTTGAGCCTGCACTTTCATTTTTCCCAAATAGCCAGTCATTCTATTATAGGACAAGTATTTACCATACAAGAATCTTTCTTTCTTCCTTTCTTTCTTTCTCTTTCTTCCTTCCTTCCTTCCTTCCTTCCTTTCTTTCTTTCTCTCTTTCTTTTTGACTTGAAGTCTCACTCTGTTGCAGCCTGGAGTGCAGTGTCACACTTACGGCCACTGCAACCTCAACCTGCTGGGATCAGGTGATCCTTCTGCCTCAGCCTTCCAAGTACCTGGAACTACAGACGTGCACCACCAAACCCAGCTAATATATTTTTTTAATTTATTGTAGAGATGATAAATTGCCAAGACTAGTCCTCACCAAGTTGCCTGGACTAGTCTTGAACCCATGGGCTCAGGCAATCCTCTCACCTCGGCCTCCCAAAGTGCTGGGATTACAGGTGTGAGCCACCACACCCGGCAAGATTCTTTCTTTTTTTTTTTCTTTTTCTTTTCTTTTTTTTGAGTTGGAGTCTCACTCTGTTGCCCAGACTGGAGTACAGTGGCCACTCCCGGCCACCGCAGCCTCGACCTGCTCGGCTCTGGTGATCCTTCCGCCTCAGCCTTCCAAGTAGCCAGAATTACAGGCATGCGCTACCACACCTGGCTGATTTTTTTTTTTTTTTTTTTGTAGAGATGAGGTCTCACTGCCCAGGCGGGCCTCGAACCCACGGGCTCAGGCAATCCACTCATCTCAGCCTCCCAAAGGCGCGGGATTACAGGCTGAGCCACCGAGCCCGGCTAAGATAAGACTTTTTTATTCCAGTTTTAAATGAATATTTAACGTTTATACTTAGAACTGGCTGAACTGTATAAGGAAAACAAAATTGGGGGACTGAATGGACCCATGCTGGGGTCTGGGTTTGAATGCTTTACAAGATGATTGGCAAGGAATTAGCAAGCCGTGCTATAAAAATTTGTTGATTAGAGTTTGCCTAGGGGGTCAATTTAAAGAAAAAGTGAGGCATTTTAATTTTGAGAATGCCGTTAACTCCCTGGGGAGCAAGTGTTGGAAGAAAGAGGTCCAGCATGGGTAGCTAAGACCAAATGGCTGGCACTTGTGTTAACTGAGAAATCAATTTGGAGCCAGGCATGGTGGCTCATGCCTGTAATCCCAGCACTTTGGGAGGTGAAGCGAGAGAACTGTCTGAGCCCAGGGATTCAAGACCAGCCTGGGTAACTTGGTGAAACTTCATCTCTACAATAAATCAGAAAATTAGCTGGGTGTGGTGGCATGCACCTGTAGTTTCAGCTACTTGGAAGGGTGAGGCAGAATGATGCCTGAGCCCAGCTGGTCGAGGCTGTGGTGGCCATTGCCCGCCAACCTGGGCCACAGAGTGAGACTCTGACTCAAAAAAAAAAGAAGCCAATTTGGTTTCCAGTACCCTAATATTTACTGGGCGGGGAACCTTCAGGGTGATTGTAAATCTGGTGCTGGGGCATAATAATGGTGCCTGGTCCTCCTCAGTTAGTAGCCATTTCTTGAACCAGGTGTTCCCTTTTCCCTCCAGAAGAGGGCGCATTCACTCTTCTAACGGCCCCTATGCTTGCACAATGGACTCTTGAAATTACGTTTCAAGGGTCCCTGTTGATTGCACTTACAGCAACAGATACCAACCGTCTTAGCAGGTTTGTTCTTACTGGATTTTTGTTGGGTGGCTGGAGTTTTGTCACTAATGGCGACTGCCAATAAAGATCTCTTTCTTCGGCCCCACCACCTGCTATGTCTTCCTTCCTGTTGTTTCCTCGGTGTCTCAGTTGTTAGAAACCTTAAAAGCCTCATCCCCATTCGAAGTAGAAATCCTTTCCTTCCCATCCTAATAGAACAGCGAGAACTAAGCATGAGAAGAGAGAGAGAGAAAAAAATGGGGCCAGCCAGTTGCTACTCAGAATGAAGTGCAGCTTCTTCCATCCTCTCTGTGCCTTCTGTCAGGAAGGGTCATTCGAGTCTCAAATCTCCATCTCACCTTCACCAGCCTTCGGTTGGGAAAGGCCAATAATTCTGGCTAGAGGGAGAAGAGACTCAGTGACAGGGGAGAGTCTGTAGGTGACCTCAAGAAGGAAGGAAGCAGCAGAAACTGAGAGAAGAGAGATATAGAGACTGTGGCCACATATTCCATGTGGTAATGGTGATTACTGAGCTTCTCACGCCCTGCATTTGGACACCAAAGATGCTGCCAGGTGGGGTGCAGCACAATGCTCATGAGCTCTTTGACACACTACTAAAAATAATTCAGAGCAGCCAGCAAAGTTTCAAAACATAATTTATTAGAGAGAGAAGGAGATGACTTAGGGCTTGAAGTCAGCAGATACAGAAAAACGTGCCATGGCATGGTTGCCTTGGAGAAAGACTGCATTTTTGCTTTTGACAAAAAGGTTGGTATACTTTCACAATCATTATCATGCTAAAGGGGATGGGCTACAGGTATCTGTTGTACAGAGATTACCATTTCTCCACCTCTGATGGGTGAAGGTATGGCCTTTTCTGGAACATGTATTTTGCCTTTGATAGGAGATTTGATAGACTTTTTTGTTGTTTTGCTTTGTTTTGTTTTGAGTTGGAGTCTTACTCTGTCACCCAGGCTGGAGTGCAGTGGCATGCTCACGAGCTGGGCGCTGGCGATCCTTCCACCTCAACCTTTCAAGTAGCCAGAACTACAGGTGGGCGCTACCATGTCCAGCTAATTTTTTTTTTTCCAACTAATTTTTGATTTATTGTGGAGATGAGGTCTCACCTAGTTGCATGGGCTGGTCTTGAACCCGCCGGCTCAGGCAATCTACTCACCTCAGCCTCCCAAAGTGCTGGGATTACAGGCTAAGCCACTAAGCCAGGTCTGACAGACTTTTAGTGATTAATATGTCAATTCATAAGCTAAAAGATGGCCTGATTATCATTTCCATACTTTGATGGGCTTTTCTCTGAGTTTAGGGGAGGCTGCAGTGTGGTCAGGTCTGATGTGATAAGGAAAAATGTCCAGATGCTTTCTCTATTCTAAAACTGCTTACAATAAACGTATCTATGCTTAACCTATATTGAATACCCTGCCTCACTCCATAGCTTTGTCTTTCCTTCCCCTCCCAACCAAGCTTTTCCAGTTCTCTGTATAGGCTGCCTTTTCTTCCTCAACTTTCACTCACCCCTTTACCCAATCCAGTCTGGCTTGTGCCCAGATCAACTAGTGAAACTCCAAGTTCAATCAGCAGCATTTGAAGCAGCCAACTCTTTCCTTCTTGAAATACACTCGTTCCTTAGCTCATGTGGCAATGCGATTCTCAGCTTAAATGTCACTTCCTTCAGGAAGCATTCCCTGACACACACATACACATACATCTCAAGCCAGATCAGATTCCTCTTGGTTTATTCTCATCATACCCAAGGTTTCTGCTTTTTTTTTTTTTTTTTTGAGTCAGAGTCTCACTCTGTTGCCCAGGCTGGAGTGCAGTGGCATGCTGCTCACGGCCACCGCAGCCTCGACCTGCTAGGCTCAGGCTATCCTTCCACCTCAGTCATCCAAGGAACTGGAACTACAGGTGTGTGCCACCACACCATGCTAATTTTTTGATTTATTGTAGAGACAAGGTCTCGCCACGTTGCTCAGGCTGGTTTTGAACCTCTGAGCTTAGGTGATCCTCTCGCCTCAGCCTCCCAAAGTGCTGGGATTATAGGCATGAGCCACTGTGCCCAGCACTTTGGGAGGCTGAGGCGAGAGGATCGCCTGAGCTCAGGGGTTCGAGACCAGCCTGAGCAACATGGCGAGACTTTATCGCACTTCCAACAAGTGTTTCTTATAACTATACACTTGATGCCTGTTTGCCAGTAGAATAAAAGCTTCATTCAGACAGGAACTGTTTCTGATTGTTTGTCCTGAGCATGCTGTAGAGGGAATTTAATGTATTTATTGGAAGGATGATTGGAAGGAGGCATGGAGGAGTTAGAAGGATGGAGGATCTGCAGAAAAGGAGAAAGCTGAAGGTTGAATATAGACTGGGAGTTATTTGCCCTTGTGGGCACTAATTAAGAAAGATCAAGCCGGGCTCGGTGGCTCAGCCTGTAATCCCAGCACTGTGGGAGGCTGAGGTGAGTGGATTGCCTGAGCTGGCGGGTTCGAGACCCGCCTGGGCAACTTGGTGAGACCTCATCTCTACAATAAATCAAAATTAGTCGGGTGTGGTAGCGCGCACCTGTAGTTCTAGCTACTCAGAAGGCGGAGGCAGAAGGATCGCTGGAGCCTGGCAGGTCAAGGCTGCGGTGGCCGGGAGCGGCCACTACACTCCAGTCTGGGCGACGGAGTGAGACTCCAACTCAAAAAAAAAAAAAAAGAAAGATCATGAATAAAATAAGTGTGGAAATAGCCAAGCCAGGGACTGACTGGAAAATTCCCTATTGGAGGTGAGAGTAGGAAGTAAAAGGGGTCAAAATGGCTTCCCTAATAACAAGTCACCCGTTCCTCCATTCAACAAGCCTTCAGTGGGTACCCACTGAGTACTAAGCACCATGCTGGGTGCTAAGCATACTAGGACAAACCCCATGTGGCCCTGGTCCCAAGTGGCCTCATCTGCCCAAGGTGTCCAGGGTTGCCACACCAAATCTATGTGTAGGAAACTGGGGAGGATCCAGCCAAGGTCATGTAGCTAGAGTAATACAAACTGAAGACAGATCTAGTAGGGAAACTCATGACTTGATTATGTGTCTGTCTCTTTTTTTTTTTGAGTTGGAGTCTCACTCTGTCGCCCAGACCTGCTGGGCTCCAGCGATCCTTCAGCCTCAGCCCTCCACGTAGCCGGAATTACAGGCATGCGCTACCACGCCCGGCTGATTTTTTTATTTATTGTAGAGATGAGGTCTCGCTGCCCAGGCGGGTCTCGAACCCGCGGGCTCAGGCAATCCACTCACCTCAGCCTCCCAAAGGCACGGGATTACAGGCTGAGCCACCAAGCCCGGCTCTGTCTGTCTCTTAAGAATACAGATCAGGCTGGGTGCGGTGGCTCACACCTGTAATCCCAGCACTTTAGGAGGCAGAGGTGAGAGGTTTGCCTGACCTCAGGGGCTCAAGACCAGCCTGAGCAACATGGCGAGACCTCATCTCTACAATAAATCAAAAAGTTAGTCGGGCATGGTGGCATGTGCCTGAGGTTCCAGCTACTTGGAAGGCTGAGACAGAAGGATCACCTGAGGTTGCAGGTGATCCTTCTGTCGGTCGAGGTTGCAGTGGCCATCTGTGTGCCACTGCGCTCCAGTCTGGGTGACAGAGTGAGACTCCCAAAAAAAAAAGGAAGAGCCAGGCTCAGTGGCTCAGCCTGTAATCCCGCGCCTTTGGGAGGCTGAGGTGAGTGGATTGCCTGAGCCCGCGGGTTCGAGACCCGCCTGGGCAACTTGGCCAGACCTCATCTCTACAATAAATAAAAAAGATAATAAGCCGGGCCTGGTATCACGCGCCTGTAGTTCCAGCTACTTGGAAGGCTGAGGCGGAAGGATCGCCGGAGCCCAGCAGGTCGAGGCTGCAGTTGCCGGGAGTGGCCATTGCACTCCAGTCTGGGCGACACAGTGAGACTCCAACGCAAAAACAAACAAACAACAAAAAAAAAACACACAACAGGCCAGGCACAGTGGCTCACGCCTTAATCCCAGCACTTTGGTAGGCCAAGGTGAGAGGATTGCCTGGGCCCACAGGGTCGAAACCAACCTGGCCAGCATGGCGAGGCCTCATCTCTACAATAAATTCTTAGAAATTAGCCAGGCATGGTGGCATGTGCCTGAAGTTCCAGCTACTTGGAAGGCTGAGACAGAAGGATCGCTTGAGCCCGGCAGGTTGAGGCTGAAGTGGCATGCCACTGCACTCGTCTGGGTGATAATGAGACACCAACTCAAAAAAAAAAAAAAGGATGCAGATCAGGTGGCCCTAGCAGGTGTCTTGGGTACTGCCTGCACTATACCCTGTGGTACCTTCTGACCTTACTTTTCTTGGGTTGCACCCTTCCATTGCCACACACCCCATTCTATCTCTTTTTTTGTTTTTGCGTCAGTCTCACTCTGTGACTCAGGCTGGCACACTCACGGCCACTGTAACCTTGACCTGCTGGGCTCAGGTGACCCTTCCGCCTCAGCCAAGTAGCTGGAACTACAGGCACACGCCACCACACCTGGTTAACTTTTTTATTTATTGTAGAGATGAGGTCTCGCCAAGTTACCCAGGTTAGTCTCAAACTTGTGAACTGGGACAATTTTCTGGCCTCGGCCTCCCTAAGTGCTGGGATTACAGGCTTGGGTCATTGTGCCCGACCTTTTTTTTTTTTTTGAGTTGGAATCTCACTGTCACCCAGGCTGGAGTGCAGTGGCACGCTCAAGGCCACCACAGCCTCAACCTGCTGGGCTCAGGCGATCCTTCCACCTCAGCTTTCCAGTACCTGGAACTATAGGCATGTGCCACCACATCCAGCTAACTTGTTTAGTTTATTGTAGAGGAGGTCTCACTGTTTTGCCCAGGCTGGTCTCAAACCTGTGGCCTCTGGCAATCCTCTCACTTCAGTCTCCCAAAGTGCTAGGATTACAGGCATGAGCCACCATGCTTGGCCATTTTCTCTCTTTATCACATACATTTATTATAAGGGATGCTTATCATGTGACACTTATCAAGGCCCTTTCTTTGGCCCTGTCTTGATGAATACATTTACTAGTGACATGAATGAATTTGGAGAGGTACAGTGCTCAGACTTATGGATGCACCAGCACAAGCTGGGAGAAAGAGCAGAAAGAGCTGGAACCCTTGGGATGATCCCAAAAATAGTGTCTAGCCAGGGACAAGTGGGAGGTGTTCTGGCTGAGGCTAAACTCCATATCACAACCCCAGGAAAGGAAAGGGAGGGTGGACAGGGACATGACAGACACCACGTGTAAATAGACATCAACAGAGGAGCACAAGTACGATGTGGCTTCTGTCTCCAAAGTGTTGTGGTCACCTAGCACAGAGGCTGGTACCCAGAGAATGTTTAATGCATGTTCTTGTGATGACTATACAAATGAGAAAAGTACACCAAGTTTGGGTTTGAGCATGTAAATTTCATGTCTTCTTTGTACCCCTTATTGATTGGCCTTTGACAAGTCAGCAACTTTCTCTGAACTTCAGTTTCCCTATGTATAAAATGAAAATTATAATGCCCGTCTTTAAAATGAGATCATGGGGCCAGGCTCGGTGGCTCAGCCTGTAATCCCACGCTTTGGGAGGCTGAGGTGAGTGGATTGCCTGAGCCCGTGGGTTCGAGACCCGCCTGGGCAACTTGGCGAGACCTCATCTCTACAATAAATAAAAAATTAGCCGGGCGTGGTAGTGCTCGCCTGTAATTCCGGCTATTCGGAAGGCGGAAGCGGAAGGATCGCCAGAGCCCAGCAGGTCGAGGCTGCGGTGGCCGGGAGCAGCCACTGCACTCCAATCTTGGTGACAGAGTGAGACTCCAACTCAAATAAATAAATAAATAAATAAATAAATAAAAATAAATAAGTAATAAATAAATAAATAATAAATAAAATAAAATAAAATTAGATCATGGGTTATCAACGTCACAGCCTAACAGATGTTGGATTCTATTATTAAGACACTCTCCCAAGCCGGGTGTGGTGGCTCATGCCTGTAATCCCAGCACTTTAGGAGGCCGAGATGACAGGATTGCCTGAGCCCAGGGATTCAAGACCAGCCAGGGCAACTTGGCGAGACCTCATCTCCACAATAAATCAAAAAATTAGCTCAGGGTGGCAGCACGTCCCTATAGTTCCAGCTGCTTGGAAGGCTGAGGCAGAAAATCACCTGAGCCCAGCAGGTCGAGGCTGCCAAGGTCATGAGCGTGTCACTGCACTCCAGCCTGGGTGAGAGTGAGACTCTGACTCAAAAAAGAAAAAGAGAAGACACTGTCTCTCCTGTCTAGCATGTGTAGAAGCACAAGGAAACTCTTTCAACACAGACTGCAAAGTTGTAAGAAAAGGACAATTATCCTTGCCTTTGATGAGGGGCAGTCTTTAGGTGGAGACCTGAGGAAGAAAGTTCCAGACACAGCAGGCCCAGCGTGCAAAGGGCACGGAGGTGGGAGGTGTACCTGCAGACCCAATGGGCAGGATGAGGGCACTAGGGAAGAAGAGGTGATGTCAGAGTGGCCAGTAGCAGGGTCAGGTCAAGCAAGTCCTTGTAGGTTACAGAAAGGATTCACTGGGCACAAGTGAGTCTAAAGATTTTAAGTGTGATCAGATTTGCATTTTAAAAGCTCACCTGGCCGGGCTCGGCGGCTCAACCTGTAATCCCAGCACTTTGGTAGGCTGTGGATTGCCTGAGCCCACGGGTTCAAAACCGCCCAGGCAACTTGGCAAGATCTCGTCTCTACAATAAATCAAAAATTAGCCAGGCATAGTAGCGCACGCCTATAGTTCCGGCTACTTGGAAGGCTGAGGCGGAAGGATCGCCGGAGCCCAGCAGGTTGACGCAGGGTCGATCGTGAGCATGCCACTGCACTCCAGCCTGGACAACAGAGTGAGACTCCAACTCAAAAAATAAAAAAGGCCATCTAACTGCTGTCTGAAGGATAAGTGAAGATGACCAGTTTGAAGACCAGAGAGGCCAGGCAAGAAGTTGTGGTGATGGACCCGGTGAGAAGGGGAAGGGCTGTGAAAACAGGCAGCAGCCACATAACTTAGGCCTTGAGACCAGCAGATTGTTTGGAGTGCAGTTGCGGGAACACAGCCTACCACAGCCTCGACTTCCTGGGCTCAAGCAATCTTCCCATCTCAGCCTCCAAAATTGCTGGGACTATAGATGCAAGCCACCACTTGACTAATGTGTTAATTTTTTGTAGAGATGAAGTCTCACTATGTTGCCCAGGCTGGTCTCGACTCCTAGTCTCAAGCAATTCTCCTGCCTCAGCCTCCCAAGTAACTGGGATTACAGGTGCAAGCCACCATGCCCTGCCAAGGCCAGCAGATTGGCAGTCAGGAAGGGAAGAGAAAGCTGATCTGTGCTCTCACTCTCGTGGCCATTGTATTCACTGTGCATCAGCATCTCCAGGAAGAGCTTGTGTAGGCGCTGACATAGACTGGCCCAGGTTTCTGCTCCAAGTCCCCCACTTCTAGCTCTGGGGCCTCGGGCAAGACATGCAACTTTTCTGTAAAATGGGGGCAAAAATGCCTATAATAGGTTTAATAGAGGATCAAATGGCACGACAACTATAAGGTGCCCAGAAGGTAGATGGGTAATGGTAGATACTCTCAGTAAATGTGTTTTAGAATGCCCTTTTCCCTTTTTTTCTTGGTCAAAAGTCACCTTATCACTCCACTAGATATATAGGGGTCTCCATTAGTGCACCTGCCTGCCTCTTCTCTTCCCTTCATTCAACAAATCTCTCCAGAATGTGAGCTCCACAGGGACCCAGTCTACCTCCTTGGTCACTGCAGACCCAGCACCCAGCACAGTGTCTGGGTCCTTGCAGATGCTCACTCACATTTTGTTCCCGGAACTAAGTACCACTGTCCATGCCAAGGATGTAGTAAGGAATAAGACAAAGTGGGGCTCTCAGCTTATGTTTTAGAGGGGACAAAAAAACAATGATTTCAGACAGCAATCACGTCATAACAAAAGGTGACACATTAGAGAAAAACAAAGCTGTTTTACAAGCAGGTGGTCAGGGAAGGTGACATTAGAGCTGAGCAGAGGGAACAGCCAATATGAAAGCTCTGAAGCAGGGTCCAACTTGAGATGATCAAAAAACCACACGGTCGGTTGGGTGCAGTGGCTCACGCCTATAATCCCAGCACTTTGGGAGGCTGAGGTGAGAGGACTGTCTGAGCCCATGGGTTCTAGACCAGTCAGGGCAACTTAGTGAGACCTCAGCTCTACAATAAATCAAAAATTAACCTGGCACGGGGGTGCGTGCCTGTAGTTTCAGCTACTTGGAAGGCTGAGGCAGAAGGATCGCCTGAACCCAGCACGGTGAGGCTGTGGTGACTGTGAGCACGCCACTGCACTCCAGCCTGGGCGACAGAGTGAGACTCCAACTCAAAAAAAAAAAAAGAAGAAACCTGAAGGTCTCGTGTGGCTGGAGCACAGTAAAGGACAGGAAGAGACACACAAGATAAAGTTAGGGAGTAGTAAAAGCACATGATGCAGGGCCTTGGAAGACACACATGGGAGGCTGGATTTTATTCTAGGCAGGATGGGAAGCCACTACACTAGAAGACCTTAAGCAGAGATGTGACTCAATCTGATTTACACCAAAGGATCATTCAATTATTGTATGGAGAATGGATTGGAGGACTGGCGGGGTGGGAGAGGCAGAGAGCCCAGCAGGGAAGTTATTGCAGTGTCCAGATGAGAGGTGGCTTGGACCAGAACATGGTGGAGATGAAACACAGTGGACACCTACTAGCCTCAGTGACCATGTCCCCCTTCCCTTGGCAGCGTTTGGCACCGTGTCTATTCGTTCTACCAGCCCTGATCGCAGGGTGCACAGACATGTCCACTCCCCTGAAAGCCCAGGAGCTTCTCCAGGATGAGAGCCAGGCTTGGCTGGGGTCAGTTTCAAGCACCACTCAGCTGAGGGCTGGCCATGGCCATGCTGAGGCTCCAAGGGCCGAAGCAATGAACTAGTGAAAGAATGAAGGAGTGGCACCTGAGTTCTGCAGTCTCGTGTCTGAAAGCACGAGATATGATATCAGTAACCAAAAGGGAGATAAGAGGCAGGGGGAGGAGGAAGTTGGGGCAGATGGCAGGTGGTTTTACGACATAAGAGGCAAAATTGCAGCATCTACCTGGCTATCCCAATCTAGGTTACAAGAAACCAGGGCAAAGATGCAACATCTACCTGGCTATCTCAATCTAGGTGTCCCCGTGTAAGCTGCACCTTCAAGTCAGTTCCAGGGTACGGAGCCTCACATCTACCCTGAAACTGAATCTGGCTCCACTGAGGCAGGAATGGCATTGGTAGGGAGTACAGACACCACTGGGCAGGACAACCTGAAGCCCTTCTGGAGGATTAGAAAACCAGGATGGAGAAGGAAGCCTTGGGAAGGCCACTTGCCCTGAAAAGAATTTGAAATAGGCCAGGTGGGAGCCGGGGGCTCAGGCTCTGAAGTACATCCTCCAGCTAGCAGGAGAGTTAGGGCTGGGCAAGAGAAGAGCAAGGGAACTTCCAGAAAGCCCTAGAGTGTACTACAGACTAGCCACCCTACTACCCACCATTGAAAATGTCCAGGAAGAGTCAAGTTGGCAGACTGGGCAGGAGTGAGACTGAGCTGAGACAGTTCACCTCCAAACCATCTGTCAATTCCCAAAGAGCCCCTCACTAGCCATGGGCCTTGGCTCAGGCCTTAGGCCCCTTTCCCCTAATCAGGGACAACTTCCTTGTCCTTCTCCAGGCTTTGCCCTGCCAGTCTACTCTCCTGGCAGAGCTCTGATTTTTCTTTTTTATTTTTGAATTGGAGTTTCACTCTGTCGCCCAGACTGGAGTGCAGTAGCCGCTCCCAGCTACCGCAGCCTCGACCTGCTGGGCTCCGGCGATCCTTCCACCTCAGCCTTCCAGGTAGCTGGATCTACAGGCTCACGCTACCACACCCGGCTAATTTTTTTTTTAAATTTATTTATTGTAGAGATGATGTCTCGCCAAGTTGCCCAGGCGGGTCTCGAAGAGCTCTGATTTTTCAAGAGCTCACCATTGCCTTTGAGACAGAATTCAAGCTCCTGACTTAGCTACCCAGTTCCCCCTTGATCTGGCCTCACATACATCTCTGCTTCTCTTGTGCCCATTCAACATGCCTGCTATTACCAAACTCACCTCAGTCTTTGGGCATACTGTCCCTTCTCCCTGGGATGTCCTCACCCCCTATCTCAACCTCTGGGAAACTTCTAGATTTCACACAGTTCCACCTCCTTCAGGAAGCCTTCCCTGAGCAATGTGGGTCTTGGACAGCCCTGTGGGCCTCTCTGCTGCATCATCGTGTCTCGTGCTCACCTCCCCAGGTCTCTAGGGTCCTCTCTCCAACAGCACCAGCTCAGGGCCAGACGCCAGACTCCCTGCAGCCCACCTCAGGTGCTTCCTCCATTGCCCTGTGCCCTGTCCTGTGCTGGTCTCAGAGGATAAAATGTAGCAGTGCAGTCCCTGCCATTGAGGAGAGCCAGTGTGTTAAGGGAGACAGACCCACCCACAGATGCCCACCACATGGGGCAGACTGGAAAGGAATAGCCCACGTACTCCAGGGCTCAGAGGAAGGAGGAAAGGACTCTTGGAGAAAGAAGAGTCCGAGCCAGGCCTCAAAGGCCAGAATAAGAGGAGCAGGAAGGGCATCCCAGGCAGGAACCAAGGAGGAAAGGAGACAGTGGGCAGCGTCCAGCACAGCAGGACTTGGTCTAAGTGAGGGAGGGTGGGCAGAGGGAAGTGCTAGGGGACACCAGCGTGTGTCCCTCCTTTTCCTGCCCTGGGTGATGGTACCCAGGGAGTGGGGAGGGAGTTACAGAACAGGAGACTGGCACGGCTGGAGTCCAGCTCTGGATGGCCATGCCAGCCCTGCACTCAGCAGGCTGCGGCCCACAGCACCCTAATGAGGACGCCAAGAAAGTACATAGACGAGAAACTGTTCTTGACTATTAGTTGGGCCTTGGCCCATGTCACACCCACTGACTGTCACACAGAGGTGAGGGATCAGGGTAGAGAGAGGGGACCAGGACAGGAAGCAAAGTCCAGACTCGGGGGTCTGTGTTTCTTACAGGAGGTCGGGGAGAGGACACGGAAGCCTCTGCCCCCTGCCAGACATTCCTCACAGGGTGACAGCTATGCCCCGACTAGGCTGGGCTGCAAAGCGTGTGGGTCTCAGGTCCTCCAGAGCCAGAGCCATCAGGATGGCTGCTTTCCAGGAGTCATCAATCGTTCCACCTCCCGCATGAACCGCAGACATAACTCCTCCTGCCAGGGCAGAGCCACGCACTGCACGGCCACAGGTAGCCCCACACTCTTCGTCATGGCCTGCAGGGGACACCGGCATCAGGATGGGGTGGCAAGGTAGGACCCCACCCCAGGCCCAGGAAGCACCCCAGCTGGAGAGAGACAGCAAAAAAGGTCCAGGCACAGTCGTCTGGATCTTGCTTTAAGAAAGGCCAGACAAGCCGGGCTCGGTGGCTCAGCCTGTAATCCCAGCACTTTGGGAGGCTGAGGTGAGTGGATTGCCTGAGCCCGCGGGTTTGAGACCTGCCTGAGTAACTTGGCGAGATCTCATCTGTACAATAAATCAAAAATTAGCTGGGTGTGGTAGCACGCGCCTGTAGTTCCAGCTACTTGGAAGGATCGCCGGAGCCCAGCAGGTCGAGGCTGCGGTGGCCGGGAGTGGCCACTGGCACTCCAGTCTGGGCGACAGAGTGAGACTCCAACTCAAAAAAAAAAAAATTAGCTGGGTGTGGTAGCGCACGCCTGTAGTTCCAGCTACTTGGAAGGCTGAGGCGGAAGGATCGCCGGAGCTCGGCAGGCCGAGGCTGTGGTGGCCGGAAGCGGCCACTGCACTCTAGTCTACGTGACAGAGTGAGACTCCAACTCAAAAAAAAAAAAAAAAAAGGCCCGAGAAGACCTCAAGGGTTGATGGTTTCCTCTGAGCAGCTACAGCCAGGATGGGAGGTGAGCTCAGGGGATAGGGGTGGGCCAGGCCTCACCTTCTGCAGTATCTTGTCCCAGATGTCCCCAAAGTAACCCCTGTAATGTTCCATCTGGGCCTCATCTTCAGCAGTCACGGTGGTGACAGGCACCACCCCTGCAGGGAAGTCCAGGCAGTTGTAGAGCAGAGTGTAGCTGACGGCCCCTAAAACGCATCACAAGTCACTGGAGCAGGTCCTGGGACCTTCAGTGCTGACCCTGGGCCTGTCAGCCCCTCCTATGAAATGGCACCCAGGGAAAGGCTCTCTCGCAGGGCTGAGCTCTAAGTGACAAAGTCCAAGAATCCAGATTGCGGAGCTGGCTGGACATCCCACTGACCTTGGCCCTGTGCCCTTCCTCACACAGTTTCTCCCACCTGGAATGTTTTTCCTATTTTACTGGCTGACCTAAATCCCACTGAACTTCAAACCTCCACTTCCCCAAACCACAGACTCTGTAACTCAAGATGCCCAACTTGAATAGTGCTGAGGACAGGGAGCTCACTCCCTCCCAGGGCATCCCACATGACTCCCATCAGCCAGCCAGGCTGTGAGCCCCCCAAGGCAGTGTCCTCCCCTAGGGGTGGGGTGCTCCTCCAATGCTTCTCTTCTTCTTCTACTTCCTGATAGCCCTGCAGGGCTCACAGAAGGGACAGGCAGGGTGTCAGGGATGTGAGTGGGTCAGCAGGCCTCACCTGTGGCCCTGCCTGGGGCATTCAAGTCCAGAGCAGGACCCAACATGGGAGTCAGCAGCACATCCAGGTCTAGCGCTCTCCACTGGGCAATCACCGTGTTGCGGTACAGCTGAGGAGGACACCGGCGCACAGGTAAGGCACTCAGACCCAGCCTGCCACAGGCTCTCTAATGTGGGGACTGTGGCTGGGGTGGCTCTGGCCCCAGCACCTGCCCCTGGATCTGAACTGAGCCACGACAGGACACAGACCTCCTCAGGGGGCATCAGTCGCTCCACCTCCCACATGAACTGTGGACACGACTCTTCCTGCCAGGGCGGCCACAGACAGCCCCAAAGAGGCAAAGAGTCATCCAGGTCTGGAGCCCCAGAAGGGGAATCTGGGCAAATAAGAGTCAGAGAGCAGGGCCCACGCAGTGGGGTTCAGGGAGTGGAAGGGACAATAGGTCACTCCAGAAGCCCAGTGGGGGCAGTGGCCACGAGACCTGCTGCAGGTGCCCTAACTCCACCCGCCCCTGCCACCCTGCTCTATCTAGTCTAGGGGCTCTGGCCTCACCTCAATCTCATGCTGCAGTTCCCAGAGTTTTCCAGCCGACCTGGGCAGAAGAAGCGAGGTCACCAGTTATGGTGGTCACAGCCATGGGGATTAGCAACATCAGACCCCCTACTGCCAACACTTTCAGATGTCGCACCTCACTCCTCCATGGACCTTCTCAACCCCAGGGAGCTCTGAGAGGGGAAAAGTTCCAACCTCTACTGGTTTGAACTCCATATGAGAAAACCAGGCTCCAAGAGGGACTCAGATCGTCACTTAGTGACTCCACAGCAGAGGCAGGACTAGACCAGGCCTGATACCTCGCCACTCTCAGGACACAGACAATGTTGGAGCTGTCTAAGGTCCTGAATGCCTAGTGGTGAGAGAAGGAGTGAGTCCACAGGATTACTGGGGCCTGAGATGGAGTGGTTTGGGCCCTGCTTTTCCAGCTCAAGCCATTAAGGACAGGTAGCACCTAGTATAGCTCAGTTCAGTTCAGATATCTAAGAGCAGCCTCTTTCCTGGATTGCACAGTGCCCATTATCCCTTCCCCCAGCCCAGGCCAAACCCTTCTTGGTCCTTTCTACCCACACCCCAGCTAGGTTAGCCTCCTCCTCTCCACCTCCTCTGTCCTGCTATCCCCCTCAGGTCTTTGCTCTCCATCTGGACCTGGACCCAGTCAAGACAACTTCAAAGTCCCCAGAGGTTGCCCCCCTGCCTGGGTCACTTTCAGCCTCAGAAGCTATTTCCCTCCAGTCTTTCCCTGCCAGAAGCCACCCAGACCCAGACTCAGGACAGCTAAAGACAGGGGCAGGCATCTGGGCACAGAAAGTACTCTCACCGAGGCTTCATGTTGCGGAGGAAGGCCGTCAGCCTTGGAAGCTGCACAGGACAGACACAGGGTCAGTGACTCAGCTTTGAACCAGGGTTGGTGCCAACATTTTTCAGGCCAAGCCACTGGGCCTCTTCCCTCTGTTCCTCCCCACAGGGCCCAAGTTGGCATCCTTTTCAGCATGCAAGTTGGCTGAAGATTGTAGGGGACAAGGGAGGAGAGTAGTCTGGGTGGGGGCTGGAGAGAAGAGGAGGCCATACCTGCCCAAACCAAGAGAGACTAAGGGAAATCCATGAGGTATCATGGGAAGGAAGGCTCCAGAGGCTCTCTCCCACCCACTCAGGTCCTCTCTGCTCTGTGTGCCCTCACCAGAGGCTTCACCAGGAAGGCCAGCAGCCCTTTAAGCCACCCGGGCAGCTTCAGAATTGAGATCAGGTCTCCCAAGCAGGGGTCCACGAAATCACCTTTGCTGGGAGACAAAAGACCAGCATTCCCATCTTAGCACCCCTCTTGGCCTGCATACCCTACCCACTGCAATCCCCTTCTCTACTCAGTGACCCGGCCCACGTTCTTCTCACCAGACTCCAGTAACTACTGGTCTCCTATACCTTCATTTGCCACTTTCAAACATGTGGTTTGTTTCTGTTGATCCTTCGGGATGCTAGGCTCCACTCCACACCCCCAGAGTTCCCAAGGCAGGACTCAGTGCCTCCCTCTCCCAAAAATCCAGCTCAGAGCAGTAAAGACTGGGACAACATCTCCCTGACCTGGCTTCACTGAGGCCACCCTGGAGGCACAAATGGGACAGTCCAGGGTGGGCTGCCCATGAAGCATGTCTCTGAGGCTATCTCTGGCTCAGAGCTCAGGCAAGGTCTCAGGCAGCTGATCCTGCAGCCTCATTCCCGGGGCTAGAGTAAGAGGTAGCCCTTTCTGCTGAAGACTGGACCATACTCGGCTGGGAAAGGGAGAAGAACATGACAAGCTGGGCCCTTGACTGAGCAAAGCTGCAGGGCCAAGCTTCCCCATAGGTGAGGCAGAGGAAGTGGGTCTGTGTCTGGGCACCAGACTGACCAGCCCAGGCACATCACCAGAAGGCACCTTCACAGGCCTGTCCTCTGCCCCTGCAAACAGTCAAAAGGAACCAATTTATCTCAACAAGAGCTCTGCCAAGTCCCTTAAAGTGAGTCTTGTCCAACCCACCCACTTTACAGAAGAGAAAACTGAGGTCCTGCTCAAAAGGACTTTGCTCAAGTCAGAGCCTGAAGTCACCCCATCCTCCTGCCTGGATCCTGCCCCTGCCCTCTATTGTTTCCCAAGCAAGCAGGCATCCCCCACCTCCACCCACCTCCTACCTCACAAGCTCAGCTCAGGGGCAGGTCACAGATGCTCAATCTAGCTCCCCTCAGGCCAGCACCTTTCCAAAGTCTCTCTGACAAGGGTTCTCTAGGCTCAATGTGCATGGGTAGAGGGACAGCAAAGTCCCTGTCTAGAACACTCAAGCCTTCCTGTGATCAGCCGAGGCCTGTCACAGCACCCAACTGCTACCCCTGGGTCTTCCCACTTTTCCTATCCCACCAAGACCCCAAAGCCCACCATCACTCACAAGTTCTGTAGGAAGGCGTGGCCGCCATCACTGAAGAGCCCACCTGTCGACAGGATCTCCAGAGCATGGGGAATATTGCTTGGCAAGAAGGGAACCAGCTGCAGAGATCGAGGGGTGAAAGCGTTCCCAACCTAGCAACTCTTGAATTTATGACCCCAATGCTGTCCAGGCAGCCCTGCGGATGGATTGGACCAACCCTGCCCACATTGTACCTCTTACTAGAGCCACAAAGGCACAGGATGGGAGAAGTCTGGAGCCACACATGAAGCTATCTAGATGACCAAACCAAAACCCACTGGCCCTGGGAACCTCTAGACATCTGTGCACCATTGTTTGCAGTGGACAAGGCCTCCCAAATGCAGTGTTCACTCATCGCCCAACACAGGGCTGAGTTTGCCATCAATCATTCACTCCATACTCCAGATCAGCCTTCTATACACTGGTCCCACAGGGCCACAGTCCCCATTGCCAACCACAAAACAATCAGGGTGCCAGGGAGGAAGAGGCCATGGGTACCAGGAAGGCTTGCCTGGAGGAAGGGAGATGCCAGGACACTTGGGACCCTGCAGCCATACCGTGTGCCCGGCAGTCTCGAGGCTCTGCTTGGTCTCCAGCACAGCCCGCCTCATGGCCGGGGTGGGCATGGTATAGTTGTCAGTCTCATAGTACCCCACACGCAGGGGCCGAGAGCTTGTGTAGATCTGGAGGCAAAACACAGGGTCAGGGTCAGGTTGGGAGAGGATGTCCTACTTCTGCATCTGACCCTGTCATAAAACACCTTCACAGTGACTTGCAGATGAGCAGAACAAGGATGAGGATTCCTATCTGAGGAAACTGAGGTTTGAGGTCCAGGAAGAGAGACAGAGGCCCAGGATGGAGCTGAGACTTGCCCAAAGCCACCCAGTACAGAGTGACAAGGTAGGTCTGGAACCCAGGCAGCCTGCCACCTGAGCCAAGGCTTTCCACCACCTGTCCTCACTCCCATGATAAATTGTCCCCGACTTCCAGACAGGAACTTCCTCTCCTCCTTCTCAGGAATCCCTGGGTTTGGTTAGAACATCCCCCTCTGCTGAGGAGGGGAAGCACATCTCACCCAGCCCAGGTCTGGCCACCTGCCAACTCCCAAGAAACACTAATGCCCTCTCCTGTCCACAAACCTTCAGCCCTTCCAAGGCACCCTTGGCTGGGGTGAGGGCATGAGGTCTATACAGAAGAGAGAGAAAGATGCTGGACTGCTGAGAAATGGACTTACATCTCACAGCTTACGGTCCACATGAACTATTCCTTGTCTGCATGAATCTAACTTTACTACTCCTGAATACTTTACACATGAGTACAAATAAACTTATTGTTCATTCTGGAACAACTCATCAACTCTTCAACAGAAAGCATCAAATGGCAGTTTACCCTCCATGACCTTTTGAACCTCTCATCCCAAATACTCACCTTGTTGTGTCGACCAGTCCTTAACTATTACATCATGACTCTTTCTTTTTTTTTTTTGAGTTGGAGTCTCACTCTGTCGCCCAGACTGGAGTGCAGCCACTGCAGCCTCGACTGCTGAGCTCCGGTGATCCTTCCGCTTCAGCCTTCCAAGTAGCCGGAATTACAGGCACGCGCAACCACGCCCAGCTGATTTTTGATTTATTGTAGAGATGAGGTCTTGCCAAGTTGCCCAGGTGGGTCTCGAACCCGCGGGCTCAGGCAATCCACTCACCTCAGCCTCCCAAGGCACGGGATTACAGGCTGAGCCACCAAGCCCGGCACATCATGACTCTTACCTAGTCTTAACCAATCCCCCCTCACCCCCACCCCCACCCCACTCCCACTCCTGTGTCAAAAGACCCACCCTAAACCAGACTTCAAAATCTCAACAAATACTCCCTTTGTCTCGCTCTCTCTGAGAGCCCCTGAGGCTCTGTTGAGGCAGGGCACTCCCTCACCACCAACAGCAGTCAGCTCAGCCTGTCTCCTAAGGCTCTTTCTCATGGTGGTATTTTGGGGAGCCAGCACTCTACACTGCCCACAGATCCCAGCTCACTCAGCCTACATGCCAAGCATCATCTGGGCAGGACTGCAGTAAGAAAGCTGCTGTTTACTGAGCATCAAGTACAGCCCAGGTACAGGCATTCTGGGGCTGGGGAGTGATTTTCAGCTGTGTCATAGCCACAGCAGCAGAGGCTGGGGTCCCTTTGAAAACCTGGGGGCTTCCAAATGCAGGCCAGGGCTCCATCTGGTGGCCATCTGTGGAGGAGAAGCTGACCCTAGCCTCAGTGCCCTGTGGGTAGTTTTCAGGAGACAGGGCCTCCCTGCCTGCCACACTGCCTGGGATGGTGTGCCTGGGTTCAGGAGTCTACCCCATACCCTGCCCACCCCTGCTTACCTCCTCCCTGAAGGGCAAAGGGGGCACAGCGGGGTCTAGGCAGAACATGTCCTCACACAGCAGGGCTCTCAGGCATAGCGCCAGGCTTTCCACATCCCGGGCCATGGGGCCCACGGAGAGCTGCACTGTGGGGCAGGTAGGAGAGAACATGAGCAAGACAAGGAGGGGGAACTCAGACCCAGTGCGGCCTGGGGTCAGATGCTGCCCACCCCCACCAGAGAAGCAGGGCAGAGGCGAATTCAGGCCAACCCCCACCCTCCTCCAGGTCACTGAGAGGACCACAGATCTCACCTGCCACCTGTCCACAGACACAGCCCTTCAGGCCACTCTTGCTGGATAAGAAACACAAGACACTGAAAACAGGGAATGGCCACCCTCTGCCCAACCCCTCACCCACACAGCAGCTCTGAACTCTCACGACTTTGGAAATCACGACCCATGCGTGGCTAGTGGTGCTGTAATGCTCCCTCCCAGCAAAACTCTGATGAGTGAATCCCTGCCTGGAGCCAGAGAGGCCAGAAGCTAAGCCAAGGTTACACAATGAGGGGCCCAGAAGCTCCCTCCACCTCCTCATACCTGAGGCGGTTTCCCGTGGGCTTCAAGCCACAGATGCCACAGAAGGAGGATGGGAAACGGATGCTGCCTCCGATGTCTGTGCCTAAGCCCAGGGGGGAGCCTCCAGACCCAATGAGAGCCCCTTCACCCCCTGAGGAGCCACCTGGGCTCTTGGAGGACTTCCATGGGTTCACAGTCTGGCCGAAGAGGGGGTTACTGCAGTCATAGCTGGAGGAAGCAAGAAGGGGTCAGCCATGTCATGCTGGCACCAGTGCCTCTACCCCCACCCTACCCGCAAGACCCAACCTGAACATGGATTGGGGGACATTGGTGTGCACGAAGGGCACGGCGCCCTGAAGCTTCAGTACGCGTACCACCACGCTGTCACTCTCCGCTGGCACCCCCTCATTCAGGCTCAAGCCCAGCGTCGAGTCCTGGCCCTGGGAGGGGGGATGGGCACCAAGAGGGACATTGCTGATGAGTCAGGGTCCTCGGGAGGCCCGGGGTCCACTCCCACCACTGTCATACAGGCCAAAGCAAGGCCCACCCAGCATTCCCTCTCAAGGCCTCTGGGCCTGACACCTCCTCTTAGGACCCAGGACACAGCTGGCTGGCAGGGATGGAGGGGACAGTGGGGACCTGAAGCTGAGGCAGGGCGTACCTTGTAGGTGAAACACTCCTTGAGGCTCACAGGGACGCCATAGAGCAGACCCTGCCTTGGGGCCTGGGACAGCTGCGTCTCACAGTCAGCCAGATAGGAGGTCACACAGTTGGTCCCTTTGTTCACTTCCCAGGCCTGAAGGAGGAGGAAATGGATACAAGGTAGAGTGAAGCTGGCCTTTTTAAAAATTATGGTTAAATATTCGTCATATGAAATTGGACTTTTATTCATTTATTTATTTATTTGGGGTTGAAAAAGCAAGATTTATAGAAAGGACAGAAAAACTCCCAAAGCGGGAGGTGACCTGAGGGGGTTGTCCAAAATTGGTCTTTTAAAGTATAAGGGAAAGGGTAATCAGCAACATGGCTCTGGGCTCAGAGCCCAGAGGATGACCTAGGGCCCAGCACCTACCTCAGTGGGGACATCTGGCCCCAGCCTCCTCCTGATTGTCTCTGGCCTTCAACCCCAAGGCACAGAAAGTACACCCAAGACCAGGACACCCAAGGGAGCAAGATACTGGCCTCAGATGCCCCCTAGCAGGGGGTGAGCTGGGAGGAAGATGACCGTTGGCTGTTTGTTCCCCCACCTCCTCCAAGCCACATCATTGCCCAGTGAGGCAGACAGGAACTAAACAGGGGCAGGCACCCACCTCAGGGCAGCTACAGAGCAAGGCTGACCCAGAACCCAGCATCTCAGAGCCCAGTACTCCCTCCTCTGTCTCATGCCTGGCCCAACCTGGCCCAGTCAAGCCTCCCCTTTCCCAGGAGCTCTTGAATCTGATAATCAAGTAAGGCAGAGTATGTTCAAGGGGGTAGGAGCTTGACTAAAAGGAAAGACACACTAACAATGGATTATCTGCCCAGAGAGGGCTGGGAGGGTCAGAGGGCCAGGCAAGGCTTCCTGGGCAGGAGTACCTTCTGCTCTGAGGCCTGAAGGCCCAGCCAGGGGAGCCCGCAGCACCAAGAGGCACAGAGAAGAGGGAAAGAGCCTTCCAGGTAAGGGAGCCCCACCCAAGCCAGTGCACAGCACAGCACACTGAGCTCCAGACAGCCTGAGCCTGGGCCTGGGCCAGAGGGGATCCAGAGACAGGAGAACAAGAGCGGGGATAGGAACCCAAGAGGGCACCTGGCCAGGAGGATAGTACTTGGGCATGGAGGGAGATAGTGGTGGAGGGCCAGAGTGGCTGAAGGGAGGTGAAGATAAGGGGAGAGCAGGGAGATATAAGAAGGGAACAGACCAGATTTGGCGAAAGATGGGGTGGAAGCAGAAGGGAGAGTGAAATCTGGGCTGAAAGCCAGCTTTCTAGCTAAGACAACACAGCGTCTCTCACACACACACACACACACACACACACGCATACATGCACACACGCACGCGCACACACACACACACACACAGGGCTCTGGCTTTCTCTCCCTGGCAGCCCCAGGCACTGTGGTACTACTATGGCAGTACTAACTCCAGGCCAGGTTTTCCCTACAGCCTGTGCAGAGAGAGGGAGGGAAAAGCAGGGAAGCTCTTTGGCTGGCCTTACCTTTCCCACATAGGTGAAAAGTGCAGCCTCCGGTGACAGCTCCCCACTGTGTAACTTCTGTACCAGCTGAGGCAGGGGCAGGGCCAGCAGCGCCTCTGAGTCTAGGTCTGGGTTCTGTGGGGAATGCCCTTGAATCAGTCCCCCAGTCCCCAAAGGCTGACATACCTGCAGCAGACACATGTGGCCCATGCTGCTCAGTCCCCATACATACATACCCAAGCAGAAGCTCACTGTCACATGCCAATCCGTGAAACGCCCACCCACAGTTATGACACTAGAAACATGGCCCAGCCTGAGCAGGCCCTTGCCATCCCTGTAGAGTGTGGATATATCTCCTACCGAAAGCCTGCTGGAAGGGGTGTCCAGTGAGAGGCCACGCTCAGGATAACTTTTTTTTTTTTTGAGACAGGGTCTTGCTCTGTTGCCCAGGTTGAACTTGAATTCCTGGGCTCAAGTGATCCTCCTACTCCAGCCTCCCAAGTAGCTGGAACTACAGGCGTAAGCCACTGCATCCAGCTCCAGGCTGATTATTAAACCATTACAAATAATGACCAGCAATGGCAGCCACCTGTATGCCAGGTACCGTGCTGATGCAACCCATATTTTGATAAAATCTTACTACCATTCCCATTGTACAGATAAAGAAATGGAGGCTCAGAGAGAGGAAATGCCTTGCCTAGGACCATAAAGGCAAACTATAGTGTGCTGTCCACCCAGTAAAGACTGCCTGCTGACTGTCTACCTGCACCTAACCACACAACCCCAACCAGGGGAGGACAAAAGCCAGAAGACCCATCCTGGGTGGCTAGGTCTGTGCCTAGAGGCCACACCTGAAAGGGAAGACTTACACACTCATTCTGTAGATACAAGGTGGGACTAAAAAAAACCAGAATTTTTATTGTAGGGCGGGTCCCTTGTAGGACAGGCTTCCCCTGTTAGGTAAATGTTCTAGGAACCCATTGGCATCAGTGTGCAAGTTAGCATTGTTGTGAGAGGCTGGGTTTGGCTTCAGTGAATTTTTAGTTGGAAAGTCTTTCAGCATGTTGACCCATTTCATGATGGATGATTTAGGAGCACGTAACTGCCCACAACTGTTGACGAAAAACAGCACAATTCCCGTTCCCCACCCTCCCTGTTCACCCGATCTCACCCTGAGTGACTTTTTTTGTTTCCCCAATGAAAAAAGTCCTCAAAGAGAAATGTTTTGTTGATATAGAAGGGGTGAAACAAAAAGGCATCAAAATTGACAAGTTCAAAAAACCGTTTAAAGCAGTGGAAAAGTGTCCCAATAGGTGTACAGCAGCAAATGGAGAATACTTTGAAGGTGCCTGAAATTTGAACATGTAAGAATACACGATTTTTTATAAGGAAATTCCGGGTTTTTGGGGGTCCTCCCGTGTATGTATTACATGCCCGCCCTATATCAAGCACCACATAGGTATGGGGATTCGGCTGTGAACAAAAAGCCATGCCCATGTGCCCACACAGGGCAGAAACAGGTTGAGCAGATCATCCATAGGTAAACAAAATAAGATTTTAAGTAGTGAGGAGCAAAAGAAATGAAACAAAGTGGTGAGTGGGCGGCACACAGGAAGGGTGGCCAGGTGGTCAGTCTCTGCAGGAGGAGAGGCATTTGAGAAGACACCTGACTGCCAAGCCCCGGGGGCTCCCGGAGTCTTGGGATTCAGCCTGCCTACAAACACCTGCCTATTTCCTCATCAAGGGTGTTGACCAATTAGTAAACACTGAGTTACAACCACTGCATTTCACCTTAACCGCTCCCCCGCCCCGATCTTAACAAGGTCCCTCCCTGCTGCCAAACTCAACAGATTCCTGATATTTTTCTTCTCACACTTGGTCTCACAGAGGCATTCAAAGGTATTGAGTCCAACACCAGCTCTTTTCGGTTCCTCCTGCATATGGGGACACTATACTCCTGGTTTCCCTCCTGCCTCTCTGCGGCTACTTCCTTCCATCATTCATTGATCTAGTCAGTCAGCAAACATGCTATAGATTCCTACCATGCGCCAAGGACTATGTTGGGGCTATGAATCTAGAGATATCCAAGACAGACAAGGTCCCTGTGTTCAGAGAGCCTACATTCAAGAAAATAAACAGGTTAAATAATAGACAGGTCATGCAGAGAAACAGTGCTGTGTGGAAATGACAGAGCACTGGCTTAGACGGCTGAACAGGCCTGTCTGAAGAGGCCACACTTCAGCTGTGACTTGAAGGATAAGAAGGCGCCAGATGAGAGACAGTGGCACTGGGGAGACCTGCCCTCCTCTGGCTTTCACTCCCCTCCCCCATGCGCCCCGACTCCCCATCCAGCGGCTTCCAGATGCTCCAGCCAGCCCACCCCACAGAGCCCACAGCAGCTCCCTGGGCTATTCCTGCCACCTGCCCACTCTCCCTGTCCTTTCCTCTGAGCTCATCACCTCCCCCACTTGCAGCCAGCTCCTTCTCTGCATCCTGTAGCCCAGACTCAGGGAGAGGGTGCTGCCATCCATTCAGGTGTTTGGAAAAGAAAACTGGTACCAGGCGCAGTGGCTCACGCCTATAATCCCATCACTTTAGGAGGTCGAGGTGAGAGGATTGCCTGAGCCCGCGGGTTCGAGACCAACCTGGGCAACTTGATGAGACCACATCTCTACAATAAATAAAAAAATTAGCCAGGCATGATGGCACGTGCCTGTAGTTTCAGCTACTTGGAAGACTGAGGAGGAAGGATCGTCTGAGCCCAGCAGTTGAGGCTACAGTGGCCGGGAGCATGCCACTGCCCTCCAGCCTGGATGACAGAGTGAGACTCCGACTCAAAAAAAAAAGAAAACTGGTGTTGTTCTGGCTCCTCCCTCTCCCTCCCATCCAGCATCCAGTCAGAAAGCCCTGTAAGTAGCTCTGGAAAATGGTCGCCTCTCCATCCCCTCTACCAAGACCCACATTGGGCCTCATCCTTTTCTCCTGAGTCACACAGGAGCCACTTAGTTGCTGCCCTGTCCAAGCCTTGTCCCTTGGATCCAATCCGGTAGAGCCCAACCTGACCTTGGCTCTCCCCCTGAAATCCCATCTCATCACACCACAAGCTCCAGAGCACATTCCAGGGAGGGTTCCTCTTCTAGGCTTCTCTGCACCCCTCGACCCAGACACCACTGCCCCCTCACACCCACCACACCCCAGCACAGAGGCCCTCTCTACACACACCCCTAAGCCTCTACACCAATGTCCTCAATATCAGGAGCACATCCTTGAATTTGTTAAACTAATACAACACTTAATTGGGATTTGTTTTTTTTGTGTTTTTTTTTTGAGTTGGAATCTCACTCTGTCGCCCAGACTGGAGTGCAGTGGCCACTCTCGGCCACCGCAGCCTCGACCTGCTGGGCTCCGGCGATCCTTCCGCCTCAGCCTTCCAGC
>NW_007249643.1:46733-49007 GCF_000164805.1 Carlito syrichta
GAGGCTGCAGTGGCCAGGAGCGGCCACTGTACTCCAGTCTGGGTGACAGAGTGAGACTTCAACTCAAAAAAAATAATAATTAATTAAAAAATAAATATGAGCCAGGCTCGGTGGCTCAGCCTGTAATACCACGCCTTTGGGAGGCTGAGGTAAGTGGATTGCCTGAGCCCGCGGGTTCGAGACCCGCCTGGGCAGCGAGACCTCATCTCTACAATAAATCAAAAAAATCAGCCGGGCGTGGTAGCGCACGCCTGTAATTCTGGCTACTCGGAAGGCTGAGGCAGAAGGATCGCCGGAGCCCAGCAGGCCGGGAACGGCCACTGCACTCCAGTCTGGGCGACAGAGTGAGATTCCAACTCAAAAAAAAAAAAGAAAAGAAAAGAAAAAACCACCCTGTCAATAACCATTTATAGTTTTTTTTTGCACAAAGGACTCATACAACACACACAGTACTACATCTTGCCTTTCCCATCTCACAATGAAAATTAAAAACTTGCTTTTTTTCTGATTATATAAATATAGGTTTGTTGTAAAAAAAAGATATATATATATGACTAAAAGTATGGAGGAGATGGTCAAAATCAGCAGAGAGCCCACCACATGGGGATAATTACTACCAACTGTCTTGTCATCATCTCCTCCAACCTCGCTCCTGGGCGCCCACAAAATCCCTGTGCACAGCAGCTAGAAGCCATCAACACCCTTCTTCCATCCTCAACACGAATTTTAATTCTTTCCTAAGTTCTTCCCTGTTGACAGTTAATGACATAGTTGCTAACTGCTATTGTTCAGTCTTCAACCAGTATCAGGAAGTTTTCTCTTTCATGAGGTACTTCCAGGCCAGTTGGTGACCATGGGGAAAATGGATTTTGTGTGGAGAATGCTGGGAATGTCCAGATAACTTGTAACAACGTGGCTACCTGTATGTATAATTTTTCTAGGGAGGTATGCCATACCTATAAGTCAAGCACTGCCCTCCTCCATCTTTTTGTTTTCTCCTTCTGAACAACTTATTGTCCTAATTTCAGGTCCCTTGGTTTGTCTGTGTCTCTTTTCTCTTCCCTCATGGTTTGTATCACATTTGTTCTATTTGAAGATTTTGGTCATGCAGACCACTGATACCAGTCTCAGCAATAGCCATGCTCTCCTTCAACTCATCTACTGAATAACTGTTGATGTTTGTTTTGTTTTGTTTTGTTTTGAGTTGGAGTCTCATTCACCCAGACTGGAGTGCAGTGGCCACTCCCAGCCACTGCAGCCTCGACCTGCTGGGGCTCTGGCAATCCCTCTGCCTCAGTCTTCCAAGTAGCTGGAATTACAGGCATGCGCTACCACGCCCGGCTAATTTTTTGATTTATTGTAAAGATGAGGTCTCACTAAGTTGCCCAGGCAGGTCTCGAACCTGCGGTCTCAGGCAATCCACTCACCTCAGCCTCCCAAGTTGCGGGATTACAGGCTGAGCCGCCGAGCCCAGCTTGTTGTCTGTTTTTTGAGTCGGAGTGTTATTCTGTCACCCAGGCTGGAGTTCAGTGGAACACTCATGGCCACCACTGCGTCAACCTGCTAGGCTCAGGCAATCCTTCTGCCTCAGCCTTCCAAGTAGCTGGAACTACAGGCCTGCACCACCACGCCCAGCTAATTCTCTTATTTATTGTAGAGATGAGGTCTTGCCAAGTTACCCAGGCTAGTCTGAATCCCCTGGGTTAAGGCAATCCTCTTGCCTCTACAGGTGTGAGCCACCACACCCATCTAATTTTGTTTTTAAGTAATGTGCAAGGTAGATTTGGAGAAGGCCAGGAAACAGAAAAGTGGGTCAGATCCAGTTGAAGGAAGTGGCATTTTGCAGACCAGGGGACTCTGATAATCAGGTTGTAAGACAAGTATGACAGCCATTCAGGGTAAAATAAAACTGCACACACAAAGGCACAGAGGCATAAATATCCTATTCATGGTGGGGCCTCTCTTCAGTCTAGAAAAGAAACCAAAACTCATTCAGGGGGAGGGTGAGGGAAAAATGTGATGAGTAATTATCACATGGCCAACAGAGTTACCCAAAGCACACTGTTCTCTAGAGTTGCCAAGGGTCTAGAAAAAGGTAAACAAGCCGGGCTCGGTGGCTCAGCCTGTAATCCCGCACCTTTGGGAGGCTGAGGTGAGTGGAATGCCTGAGGCCATGGGTTCGAGACCCGCCTGGGCAGCGAGACCTCATCTCTACAATAAATCAAAAAATCAGCCGGGCGTGGTAGCGCATGCCTGTAATTCTGGCTACTTGGA
>NW_007249643.1:49174-51811 GCF_000164805.1 Carlito syrichta
CAACAGTGAGACTCCAACTCAAAAAAAAAAAGAAAAAGAAAAAGAAAAAGGTGAACTATTTTGTGATGATTCAAAAGGTGCTGAGTTTCCCCCCTCATCCAGCTGTGTCCTCTTGGAACACAGTTAGTAGTCTGGGCTCCCAGGTTTGTTCAGAATCTATCAGATGGGAGCTTTCTGTCTGCTGTGTTATCCCAGGCCTTAGAGGCCCTGCTTACCTCAGATGCCCCTTGCTATTCAGGGCTGGGCTGAGAAAGCTCCAGAAGAAAGGCTGCTCAGACAGTCTCAGACTCCACCCCCCTGCCCAGAGCCAAGAAGAAGGGTGCCTTAGAGGTTGGGAGAGGGGAGCTGATTCCAAGGCTGGACTGACTTCAGCTACAACTCCTACCTCCTACCTCCCCAACACCTACTAACTATTGTCATGAAGACCCCACCCGTTTGATGACTGTTCAAAACCACAGAAGCTCCTCTTTCTCTTCCAGTCACTGGAAACCCAAAAGATAATTTCCGGCTTCCCCTCCTGGAAGAGCCAAGCTTTGGGATTGGAGGCCAGGCTCTCCTGCCCTAGGGAGGGTATATAAACAGCTTTTTGTATTAAGGAACCAAAACTTTTGTCCTGGAAGATTCAGTTCTGTTTTGTTTGTTTTTTTAGTCGGAGTCTCACTCAGTTGCCTAGGCTGGAATGCAGTGGCACACTCACAGCCATCCCAGGGTCAACCTGCTGGGCTCCGGTGATCCTTCCGCCCCAGCCACGCTACCATGCCTGGCTAATTTTTGATTTATTGTAGAGACGAGGCCCTGCCAAGCTGCCTGAGCTGGTCTCGAACCCGTGGGCTCAGGCAATCCACTTGCCTCGGCCTCCCAAAGTGCTGGGATTACAGACTGAGGCACCAAGCCCAATCGAAGATTCAGTTCTTAAAAATAAATTGAATGGCATTACTCCAGAGGGAAACCACGTAGATGCTTGGAGTTGACGTGCACAAAGACCCATCCTTCTATTATTCCACAGCCCTGCCAGCCAAGTGGATTCCGTGAGACCAGAGGGGAGTTCTGCAGGCAGGACTGCACAGAATGACATGGGGCCTTGGGAACAGCTGAGGGTCTCCAGGCTGAGCTGGAGATAAACACGAGGATCCCTAACAGGTACCTCCAGAGCCCAGCCAGAGAAGGGGTTAGACAATGAAGAACCTGTGTTCATGCAGAGAAGGTGGCCAGTTTGGGTTGAGCACCAGGGCCCTTCCAACCTGGCAGGAGAGAGGGAACCCTAAAATTTGGCTGATGGTGAACTTTTCAGCCAGTTTAATGACTGGAGGCTGGAAACAGATATATTTGTATTTCAATAAATGCATAGGCTGGGCACAGTGGCTCATGCCTATAATCCTAGTACTTTGAGGCTGAGGCAGGAGGATCACTTGAGGTCAGGAGTTTGAGACCAGCCTGGGCAACATAGCGAGAGCCCGTCTCTACAAAAAATCAGAAAATTCGCTGGGCATGGTGGTATATGCCTATAGTCCTAGCTATTTAGGAGCCTGAGATGGGAGGATTGCCCGAGTCCAGGAGGCCAAGGCTGCGGCGAGCTACAATCGTGCCACTGCACACCAACCTGGGTGACAGAGTGAGATTAAAACACACACACACACACTTAAATAGGACAAATCTTGCCCCCAGGGATGATTTGGAGTAAATTCATACATTACTGACAGCTGAGACCTTAACACATTCAAGGCCATACCCTGGGCCTGGCATATGAACCCTAGTCTCTCCTCCTGTTCTCTCTTCCCTGCTCCTTTCCATGGAAGAGTCCCTGGAGAGTGCAACTGAACATGTAGGTTTTAGTTCCGGCTCTGCCCCAACTCAAAAACCACTTGCTGAGCGTCTGCTAACCACAATTTTCTGCCTCCCACCTAGGCACAGCCTCCTGATTCCTGCTATCCCCATCACCTGGAAAGCCTTTCCACCTGTCAGATCCCACAAACACTCAGCAAGTCTTCCCTCCCTCAGCAGGGAAGAACACCTCCCAGAGTTCAGAACTGTGGCTTCTCACTAGAGACACTGTTTCATGAACCTGGAGGGAAAACGCCCCCTCTTGATGCACCTCTCTCTCCACCCTCAGTTCGTCCCTCCCCTGCCCCCAAACACACAATGAGATGATACAGAGGCAGCGCAGAGAGAAAAGCGTGTTGACAGACCACCCACGAAAAGGCTGGAACTAAACCTGCTCATAGAAGACGCTTGCCAGGGGCTGGACACTCCAGCCTGGACAGCAGAAGCTGGGGAGACTTCCTTTCTAGCCTGGCCTTCCAACAACCCCCGTGCACTTGGCAAGTTTCTTTCAGGCGCCCGCTTAGGATCCAATGCACAAATCAAAGCGCTCTGAGCTCTCTGGATTTCCCGAGCCTTCACTCCGCGAGCCCACCGCCCTAAGCCCTAGCATCCCATTGGCTGTCACGCTAGCGGTTTAGCATTCCAACAGTCAATGATCTTGGCACCGAGCGAAGCTCCTCTTTGACCCAGTGTGGTTTCCACGAGCTGTGCCCGGTCCCTTTCGTTTCCTTTCCCTGGCCCTACCTGGCTCAGGAGCGCTGAGCGCATGGGGGCGAGGCGAGGTTCCGGAAAGTCACACGCACCTGCGCCGCCCGC
>NW_007249643.1:52270-54652 GCF_000164805.1 Carlito syrichta
ACGGGAGGCCGGCGGCGTGCAACGGTCAAGGTCTAGCCCGGCGGCCCGTCTGGGATCTCGCCTCTCGTCCCCCGGCACCTGGCTGGGCCCAGCTAGCGGGCCAGGAAGAGCACCTGCTCCGTGTGGGCGCTCTCGGAAGCAGGCGCTTAGCCTGGGTTCGGCCAGTAGCCCCCGACCAGACTCCCCCCCCGCGCAGCGCAGAGCCCCAAATCCCGGAAGACGCGCCCAGCCGGAGCCTCGGGCGAGACTGGCCAGCCTAGGAGACAGACTGGGCTCCCACTCCTTATTCACTTCCGCAAGCCCTTTAGCAGCATCTTTCCTGGACCACCACGCGTCTGGGTGGGGCCCCGCAGGGCGCCCACCCCTCCCCTGCGCGGGGCTTCTTGAGGAACACAGGCAGTTCCTCTGAGTGACCACCCGATGCCCCTCCTCTTTCCCCAACCCTGAGACCATCACTTGTCCTCTCGCTCAGCCATTTCCCGCAGACTGGCCTCCCCACGGTCACCTTGTCCCAGTCATGGGCTCTCCTGGATTTCTTTTCTTTCTTTTCTTTTTTTTTTTTTTTGAGTTGGAGTCTCACTCTGTTGCCCAGGCTGGAGTGCAGTGACACGCGCCACAAGGCTCAGCTAATTTTTTTGATTTATTGTAGAGATGAGGTCTCACCAATTTGCCCATGCTGGTCTCGAACCTGTGGGCTCAGGCAATCCTTTCACCTCGGCCTCCCAAAGTGCTGGGATTATAGGCATGAGCCACCGCGCCCTGCCTCTCCTGGATTTCAAGGAAATGCCAGACCAGGGGGAGTCTGGGGACCTGGCGCTCTTCATGGAGGGGATAAATTACACACAAACACAAACACACGCGCACACACACACACTCACACACAACTTCTCCACTCTAGGCCTCTTTCACAGAACTTTCAATGCTTTATCTCGTTTGTTCTCCCAACAGCCCTATGAGAAAGGCATTTTGATGCTCATTTTACTGATGAGGTAACTGAGGACAAGAGGCATTAGGTAACCTCTGTGTGTGACGCAGATGGCCTCGTGGGTAAGGAATCAAACTCAGGTCTAGTCAACAGCCTGTGCTCTTAACTCAGTGCTACCATTACTGCCCCTGGAAGTGAGGCACTGTGGGGTGAAGTGCAGGAAAGTGCTTTGTGCCTGGAAACACTTTCTGCTGGCAGTGTTGAGCACAAAGGGGTTGGGCAGGGTTGGGCAGGACCTGGGTGTCTTTATCTGTAAAAGAGGGATGGTTGAGAACATGTGGTACTCAGTTCTTTGTTTCTGTGATAGATCACTGAATATGATAGACTAAGTGGACCCTGAACATTTATCATAATACTATAAGAAAGAGGTAGGAGCAATCGATCCCCTTGGGTCTCCACCCACTGTGGGAGCTTTTATGTCCTCTCACTACATCCTGCTTTTAAAAAAGAGAGAAGCCAGGCTGGGTGGTTCAGTCTGTAATCCCGCGCCTTTGGGAAGCTGAGGTGAGTGGATTGCCCGAGCCCGCGGGTTCGAGACCCGCCTGGGCAACTTGGCGAGACCTCATCTCTACAATAAATGAAAAATTAGCCTAGCGTGATAGCGCGCGCCTGTAGTTCCAGCTACTCGCAAGGCTGAGGCGGAAGGATCGCCGGAGCCCAGCAGGTCGAGGCCGCGGTGGCCGGGAGCGGCCACTGCACTCCAGTCTGGGCGACAGAGTGAGACTCCAACTCAAAAATAAATAAATAAATAAATAAATAAATAAATAATTTTAAAAATTTTAAAAAGCGAGAGAGAGAGGTAATAGCGGGAAACTGCCAGGGGAGGGAGGAGGGGCACACAACATCAATAAGGGTACCTGATCTAAAACCAAGTGAAGTGGAGACCAAAGGGAGGCCCAAACTTTGTCTATACAATGACCACTTGTATACTAGATCCTAAATTGTACCCCACATCTTTAAAAAAAAAAGAAAGATGCTGGGCTCTATGGCTCAGCCTGTAATCCCGCGCCTTTGGGAGGCTGAGGTGATTGCCTGAGCTCGCGGGTTCGATACCCACCCGGGCAACTTGGCGACACCTCATCTCTACATAAATCAAAAATTAGCCAGGCGTGGTAGCACACCCCTGTAGTTCCAGCTACCTGGAAGGCTGAGGCGGAAGGATCACCTGAGCCCAGCAGGTCGAGGCTGCGGTGGCCAGGAGCGACCACTGCACTCCAGTCTGGGCAACAGTGAGACTCCAACTCAAAAAAAAACAAACAAAAATTTAAAAAAAGAAAGAAAGAAATGCAGATTCACTATGTCTATATAAATTAAAAAAGAGGAGCCGGGCTTGGTGGCTCAGCCTGTAATCCCGCGCCTTTGGGAGGCTGAGGTGAGTGGATTGCCTGAGCCCACGG
>NW_007249643.1:55337-57990 GCF_000164805.1 Carlito syrichta
CACCGAGCCCGGCTCAGGGTTGTTAATGGTGGTGCCTGACACATAGTAGGCACTCCATAAATAATTAACTGAAGGAAAGGCCCACCTATGGAGAGACTTGAATGTCAGTGGAAGAATCCTGGCCCCGAGGCCTTGAGTCAGGTGCTTGAGTATATTCAGGAGGGGCCCCAAAGCCTTGTGATTCTAAGTTCTCAGTGCAGATTGAGTGCTGTGCTGAGTGCCTCCATTCCTATTCGGCACTGATGGCCCTTTCCAAGTTTCCAGACCTCAGTTTCCCTGGAAGAGGGGAGCTGACAGCTGCAGATAATGGAAACACCAATCTGAAGTGGTTCGTGTGAGGTTACCTCACCCTATCTCCTGACTAAAAAAACGGGATTCTAGCCCTCAATCCACTCTTCACTCAATACTAGGCCTGGGTGACCTTGGGGAATTCAATTTTTCCTTTTGTAAAATGAGAAGTGTTTTTCCAGACCCTCTCTCCCTCTCAAGGGAAAAAATAATATAGTCACAGGGAAACACCAGCCATTCCTGAGGTTTAATCACCAAGTTTGTAACCTATTGTAAGTAGGGCCAAGATTTGCTACTTTAGGGATTCTATTTATAAAGCATTTGCTGTAAAATGGTTTCTCTAAGTAGAAAACTCCCTAGGGGCATATTAAATAGGATTTAATTATTAAAAAGGATCTGAGGGTTAGGAGGGGGTTTGGAGGCCATGGCAGCAACTCCTGGACTGAGTCTGAATGTTCAGGTCATGGTGAGTGGCCACTTCATTCCTGTGAGAGGATGCAGAGACCCTCTGACATTCTGTGGTTCAATTCAATAGACCTTCTCTGACCCCGCCTACTATATGATAGTTCCTTACTGTGAGCTAGGGAAACTGAAACAAACATGAGGTCCAAAATCTGGCCTGTGGAGCTTCAGGTCTGATAGGAAAGGAAAAAGATGTGCGTAGACAAAGAAATAAAACACAGGCTTTGGTGGAAATTGAGAGATCATGCTACAAACCCAAAGAGCCTTGGATTCTGAGCCCTTGGGCTGACCAGCCCTTGGGGAAGAAAGGGAGCACAGTGGTGTGGAACATGGCTCTGGATCTAGACTGCTTAGTAACCAACCCTTGTTGTGTGACTCTCTGTGACACAGTTTCCTTACCTATAAAATAAAGGTAATAATAGCACACCCTAATAGTCGAGTACTATTATAAGAATCAAATTAATTAATACATGTAACTCAGCCAGAGTCTAGCATATAGTAAGCAGTTCATGAATGTTAATTAGTGTTGTTATTGCTTAATAGAAAAATAGAGACCAGTCAGGTGCGGTGGCTCACGCCTATAATCCCAGCACTTTTGGAGGCAGAGGTGAGAGGATTGCCTGAGCCTACGGGTTTGAGACCAGCCTGGGCAACTTGGCAAGACCTCATCTCTACAATAAATCAAAAAATTAGCCAGGCATGGTGGCACGTGCCTGTAGTTGCAGCTACTTGGAAGGCTGAGGCAGAAGGATCCCCTGAGCCCAGCAGGTCAAAGCTGTGGTGACCGTGAGCGTGCCACTGCACTCCAGCCTGTGTGACAGAGTGAGACTCCAACTCAAAAAAAAAAAAATAGAAACTTACAGAAAAGTGTTTTCTGGCCTGAGAAGCCCAAGCTCAGGAACCAGACTGCCTGAGTTCAAATCCTGACTCTGTATGACCCAAAGCAAAGGCCTCTATTTTGCTGAGTCCACAATACTGGGAACTTGGAGTGGGTCATGTCTGCCAGGATTTTGTGACTCCTCACAGTCCTTCCTTCAGGTGGACTTTCTTTATCAATATTCTGGGGAGAGGCCATCATAGACCGCAAACAGCTGAGTATTTAGGAAGAGGAGCTGAAAGAAGAAACATTAGATGTTTGGTAGAATCTCAGGAGATGAGAAGATACATAATTTGGGGGGGTTTTGTTGTTGTTGTTGGGTTTGAGGGTCTTTTTTTGAGTAGGAATCTCACTCTGTCACCCAGACTGGAGGGCAGTGGCACGTTCCCGGCCACCGCAGCCTCGACCTGCTGGGCTCTGGCAATCCTTCCTCCTCAGCCTTCTAAGTAGCTAGAACTATAGGCACACACCGCCACGCCCGGCTAATTTTTTTATTTATCATAGAGATGGGGTCTCACCAAGTTGCCCAGGCGGGTCTCGAATTCCTGGGCTCAGGCAGTCCTGCCTCAGCCTCCCAAAGTGCTGGGATTATAGGCATTAGCCACCACGCCCAGACTTTTTAATTTTTTGATGGGTCTGGGCATGGTGGCTCACTTTAGGAGGCTGAGGTGGGAGGATTGCTTGAGCCCAGGTGTTCGAGCCCAACCTGGGCAACATTTTTTTGTCTCTCAAAAAAAAAAAGAAAATTGTCTGGGCTTGGTAGTATGTGCCTATATTCCCACCTACTCAGGAGGCTAGGGAGGGAGGATTGCTTGAGCCCAGGAGTTCAAGGCTGCAATGAGCTGTGATTGTGCCACTGTATTCTAGCCTGGGTGACAGAGTAAGACCTGGAATTAAAAAAAAATGGAGGCTGGATGTGGGTGGGCTCAGTCTTTTGTGCCTGGTATGTTGGTAGAAAAACTAAGGCCCTAGCCGGGCTCGGTGGCTCAGCCTATAATCCCGCACCTTTGGGAGGCTGAGGTGAGT
>NW_007249643.1:58499-77755 GCF_000164805.1 Carlito syrichta
GACAGAGTAAGACTCCAACTCAAAAAAAAAAAAAAAGAAAGAAAGAAAAACTAAGGCCCAGGCCTTAGTTACTTAACCAGCTTTACTTCACCTAGGGGCTAGTGTTGGAATCCAGAATGCCAAACTCTAAAGTCCAGCTCTGTTGCTATCCTGCGTCATTTAAATAGCATCAGTTTACCTGGGCCTCAGTTTACCTGTTTATGACATGAGATGAAGGGGTGGTTTGGATGTTCTCTGGAGTCTCTCCCCGCCTGGGTGTTCTGATGCAGCCATATACTCCTGCTCTATATGGCTCAATGGCTTTGCTGTAGGACTGTTGAGTGCTGGTTCCACCAGGGTCAGCCTTGTAGAGCTGTGGTGGCTGTCAGTGGTCCCTGAGCCAGGATTGGGTCTTCCCAGAGAAATTCATACCTACCTAAACTTTGGACCCTTTAAGCAATGCTAATCTATAAGCAGGAAACAAAAAACCAGGGGACCAGTAGATAAGTTGGTTGGTTTGAAAACTTGGTCAGCATGAGCCACTGTAAATGAAGGGTTCTGGGCTCTAGCAACAACCACACTTATCACCTCCACAACAGAGCATGGGAAAAACACTTTATTGCATCAGTTTCATTAACTTTCACAGTAGCTCTTTTTCTAGCCTGATTGCCCTGGTTAGAGCCTCCTGTATAGTGTTAAATTTGCGACTAGCAAATTTTTCACTTTACTAGTACTGAGAACTGGTGAAAATAAAATTTTAAAAATCTGAAGCTGGTTGCTGCAAACTTCTGTCGTTAAGCACAAGTGAAATGGTCTTTTCTAAATTGTCACCTTTTTCACAATGCAGCTGAAAGTTGCAGATATATCCAATATTTGCCTCTGACACCACTCTGACTAGCATTCCATACTTTGTTTTTTGTGGTCAGAGTCTCACTCTGTCGTCCAGGATGGAGTGCAGTGGCACACTCACAGCCACCCCAGCATCAGCCTGCTGGACTCAGGCAATCCTTCCACCTCAGCCTTCCGAGTAGCCAGAACTACAGGCGCGCGCTACCAATGCCAGGCTAATTTTTTTTTTTTTTGAGTTGGAGTTTCACTCCGTCGCCCAGACTGGAGTGCAGTGGCCGCTGCTGGCCATTGCAGCCTTGACCCACTGGACTCTGGCGATCCTTCCACCTCAGCCTTCCAAGTAGCCGGAATTACAGGCGTGCGCTACCAGGCCCGGCTGATTTTTTGATTTATTGTAGAGATGAGGTCTCCCTGCCCAGGTGGGTCTCGAACCCGCAGGCTCAGGCAATCCACTCACCTCAGCCTCCCAAAGGCGCGGGATTACAGGCTGAGCCACCGAGCCCGGCTTAATTTTTTTTTTTTTTTTAGTTGGAGTCTCACTCTGTCGCCCAGACTGGAGTACAGTGGCCGCTCCCGGCCACCGCAGCCTCGACCTGCTGGGCTCCGGCGATCCTTCCGCCTCAGCCTTCCAAGTAGCCGGAATTATAGGCATGCGCTACCACGCCCGGCTGATTTTTTGATTTATTGTAGAGATGAGGTCTCGCTGCCCAGGCGGGTCTCGAACCCGTGGGCTCAGGCAATCCACTCATCTCAGCCTCCCAAAGGTGCGAGATTACAGGCTGAGCCACCGAGCCCGGCTAATTTTTTTAATATATATTGTAGAGACGAGGTCTCACCAAGTTGCCCAGGCTGGTCTCAAACCTGTGGGCTCAGGCATTCCTCTTGCCTCGGCCTTCCAAAGTGCTGAGATTACAGGCTTGAGCTACGGGGCCCGGTCACTTTGTATTTTTATTCGGATTATATACCCAAAAAGACAGTCTTCCACAATGAGGTAAATTCACATCAGCGACAACCAGGAACAGAATTTGGAAAGATGTAAATTCACATCAGCAGTAGTGAATGAGTTAAGTAGATGTGGTAAGAGACAGCATCATAGTCTTCTTCCTTAGGGAAGGAAACGTCCAGTTCTGGGAGTTTGTGCCTTCCCAGGAGTCATCTAATTTGCTGGCATACAGTTCATAGTGTTTCCTCATGATCCTTTTTATTTCTGTTAAGAATGTTGAGCCGGGCTCAGTAGCTCAGCCTGTAATCCCACGCCTTTGGAAGGCTGAGGTGAGTGGATTGCCTGAGCCCGCGGGTTCGAGACCCGCCTGGGCAGGCGAGACCTCATCTCTACAATAAAATCAAAAAATTAGCTGGGCGTAATCGCGTGCCTGTAATTCTGGCTACTTGGAACGCTGAAGCGGAAGGATCGCCAGAGCCCAGCGGGTTGAGACTGCGGTGGCCGGAAGTGGTCACTGCACTCAAGTCTGGGCGACAGAGTGAGACTCCAACTCAAAAAAAAAAAAAAAAAAAGTTGGAAGGGATAGTCCCTCTTCCTTATTTTATTAGAGTTTTTTTCTTAATCAGTTTATCCAAAAGTTTGTCATTTCTGTTAATCTTTTCAAAGAACTGATTTTTCTCTATTGTTTTTTGTCTGCTATTTTACTTACGTCTGCTCTAATCTTTATTTCCTTCATTCTGTTTGCTTTAGGTTTAGTTTGTTGGTGTCGTAAGGTTAGGTTATTGATTTGAGCTCTAAAGATCATGCACTTTTTTTGTTTTGTTTTGTTTTGAGTTGGAGTCTCACTCTGCCGCCCAGGTTGAAGGGCAGTGGCGTGCTCCCGGCCACCACAGCCTCGACCTGCTGGGCTTAGGTCATCCTTCTGCCTCAGGCTTCCAAATCGTTGAAACTACAGGCATGAGCCATCACGCCCAGTCAGTTCTTTTTATTTATTGTAGAGATGAGGTCCTGCCAAGTTGGCCAGGCTAGTCTCGAACCCGTGGGCTCAGGCAGTTCTCTCACCTCGGCCTCCCAAAGTGCTGGAATTACAGGCGTGAGCCACCACGCCCAGACAAATTTTTTTTTTTTTTTTTTGAGTTGGAGTCTCACTCTGTCACCCAGGCTGGAGTGCAGAGGCACTCTCACGTCCACCACAGCCTCCACCTGCTGGGCTCAAGCTATTTCTTCCACCTCAGCCTTCCAAGTAGCTGGAACTACAGGCATGCACCACCATGCCTGAATTATTTTTTAATTTATTGTAGAGATGAGGTCTTGCCAAGTTGCCCGGGTGGGTCTCGAACCCATGGGCTCAGGCAATCTACTCACTTCAGCCTCCCAAAGTGCTGGGATTACAGGCTGAGCCACCGAGCCCAGCCTATTTGTATTTCTTTTTCTTTTTTTGTTAGTGACAGGATCTCACTATGTTGCCAAGACTGGTCTCAAGTGATCCTCTGGCCACAGCCTCCCAAGTACCTGGGACTACTGGCACATGCCATTATGCCTGGATTGGCCACTTGTATTTCTTATGTGAATTACTTGTTCATATATTTTTTTAACCCTTCTTTCTATTAGTTTTTATATGTTTACATGAGATTTTTATTTTATGGATCTTACTCCTTTAGTATATGTCATTTGTAAATATGGTCTCTCCATTTGTCACTTTTTTTTTTTTTTGAGTTGGAGTCTCACTCTGTTGCCCAGACTGGAGTGCAGTGGCCGCTCCCAGTCACTGCAGCCTCGACCTGCTGGGCTCCCGTGATCCTTCCGCCTCAGCCTTCCAAGTAGCCAGAACTACAGGCGAGTGCTACCACACTCAGCTAATTTTTTGATTTATTGTAGAGATGAGGTCTCGCCTGCAGGCGGGTCTCGAACCCGCGGGCTCAGGCAATCCACTTACCTCATCCTCCCAAAGGCGCGGGATTACAGGCTGAGCCACCAAGCCCAGATCATTTGTCATTTTTTAGCTGGTGTTTCATTCTGTTGCACAGGCTGGAGTGTAGTGGTACAGTCATGGCTCATTGCAGCCTCAACCTCCTGGGCTCAGGTATTCCTTCCACCTCAGCCTCCTGAGTAGCTGGAACGAGAGGCACACACCACCATGCCCGCTAAATTGTTTTTTTTTTAGAGATTAGGTCTTGTTGTGTTGCCTAGGCCAATTTTGAACTCCTGGGCTCAAGCAATCCTCCTGTCTCGACCTCTCAAAGTGTCACTTTTTTTTCAACTTTATCTCTGGTTTCTTTGACTATACAGAAGTTTTGAATTTTTGTGTATTTAAATCGATCTTTTCTTCTATGTCTTCAGGTTGTTTTCATACTTAGGCAGGTCTTTGCCATTCCAAAATTATAAAATTTTCCTCCCACATTTTCTTCTAAGTTGTTTCTTTAACATATTTACTAGTTGCTCCTGACAGTAAAAGATAAACAGTGTTTCTCTTCTACTCTCATGCGGTCCAAGAAGCCTGATATCATATTCTAGGGACCCATTGAGGTTTCAGACCCTTCCCCTAAATCCATCACTTGTGCTGGTGAATAAGGGTAGAAATAGAAAACTTTAGCCTCTTATGCTGATAGAACTGTAATAACTTGTAAGCTTTGAAGTTCTATGGAGTCAGGGGAGAAGGCAAAGTAATATTTACTGAATATCTATTAGTGCCACGGACTGTGATAATATGTATATGTATTATCTCACATCTGAAAGGAAGACATAATTATCCCCACTCCTTAGAGAAGGAAATTGGAGCTAGCTACATTTAAAGTGGCCCTGATACCAGAGAGGTAGTGCCAGGAGTGCATAGACTGGCTGGCTGTCTGCCCAGATGGCCCAGAGGGGCAGCAGGCTTTCTATAGCCCAGGGTCTGGTTCTAGATGAATTGAGAAGGAAGTACTTGTAATCAGCAGCACTGCAGCTCTGAAACTGATTAAAGGGGGAACTGACTCAGTAATGAAACTCACAGGAGACTGACGTGCATTGCTGGGATGCCAAGCAGCTGCTTTATTGGAAAGATTAGAACTCTTGTCAAGTAGTTTAGAATTCTATAGGAAGGGAAGCACAGGAAGGGAAGTCACAGGATATTCAGCTGGTGAGTCCTCCCCTGTACAGCCCTGGAAGGATGCTTCCAGCCCCATCGTCCATCTCACCCTTATTTATTTCCTACCTGTCTTTCTCCCCCCCCAAAGCAGGATTTATTGAGAGGACAGAAAAGCTCCCACAGTGGGAGGGGATCCGAGGGGGTTCCCCATCTTTCTTCTTTCTTTCCTTTCTGTCCAGCCATCAGACTTCATTTCAAGGCCCATTATCATCATTGATCTACTCATGGACTCTTTACCTTATTCATAAATTTGTTTCATCTTGTCCTCATTCTCACTTGCATTTTCAAATGACATCATAGGCAACCATTCTACTGTGTTATAGTGTATATCTGTTTTTGCCCTTGCCAAAATGGAAGCTACTGCTACACACACATACACACACACACATATTCTTAAATTTTTTTTTTTTTTTTTTTGAGTTGGAGTCTCACTGTGTCGTCCAGACTGGAGTGCAATGGCCGCTCCCGGCCACTGCAGTCTCGACCTGCTGGACTCCAGTGATCCTTCTGCCTCAGCCTTCCAAGTAGCTGGAACTACAGGAGCGCTTTACCACGTCCGGCCAATTTTTGATTTATTGTAGAGATGAGGTCTCGCCAAGTTGCCCAGGCGGGTCTCGAACCCGCGGGCTCAGGTAATCCACTCACCTCGGCCTCTCAAAGTGCTGGGATTACAGGCTGAGCCACCAAGCCCGGCCTATATTCTTAATTTTTAAACCTTTATTTTTAGATTAGCATACAATAAAATTGGCTTTGTTGTATAGTTCTATGAATTTTAACACATATATGTATTTGTGAAACTGCCACCACCACAATCAGGATACAGAACAGTTACATCACCCCAAAAAATCCCCCTGTAGTCACATTCCCTTCCCAGTTTAACTCCCAGGCAACCACTGATCTGTTTTCCATTACTATTGTTTTGTCTTTGTTACTATTGTTTTGTCTTTTTGAGGCTGTCACATAAATGGAATCACACAGTATAGGTCTTTTTTTTTTTTTTTTTTTTTTTTAAGTCAGAGTCTCACTCTGTCGCCCAGGCTGGAATGCAGTGCCACAATCATGGCTCACTGCATCCTTGACCTTCTGGGCTCAGGTGATCCTTTTTACTCAGCCTCCTGAGTAGCTGGGACTACAGGCGTGAGCCACCACGCTCAGCTAACCTTTTTATTTTTGTAGAGACAAGGTCTTGTTATGTTACCTAGGGTGGTCTCAAACTCCTGGGCTTAAGCAGTCCTCCTACCTTGTTCTCTTAAAGTGTTAAGATTCTAGGTGTGAGCCACCATGCCTGACCTTAACTTTTTTAAATTTAAAACATTTCTTCTTACCTTTCATTGTTTTCTTGAGATCTACTGTTTTTTAGCATCTACTGATGATTCTTGCTTGAGCCTGAATCAGTTGTGGTAGTCAGTTATTTCCTAACTCAGTTATTTCTTCTACATTAATTAGTTGGTATTCTCCTGTAAGGAAGAGCTTACCCTTCTCCCCTATTAATTAATTTGTATAGCAGTACAGACTTACAGACTCTTACTTTATTCAATAAATTATAATTATTTACTATCAAAAATTGAAAGTAGTTTTTAAAAATCCTAACTCTGCCACTTACTGTGTGACCTTGAGTAAGTCACTTTAACCTCTTGTGCCTCAGTTTCCTTATCTGTAAAGTGGAGGTAACACTAGTGTCTATCTCACAGAACTATTGTGAACATAAAGCAAGTTCATTCAAGGAAAGATCTTGGAACAGCACTTCACCCACTCTAAAGGCTCAGTAAATGTTAACGCACTTTATTTTAAGAAGAGATGTATGCAATCCTACCAGTGCTTGCAGAAGTCAGTGTGGAGGAGGGTTGGGAGAGGCCAGGTGGAGGCTGAGGTCATGGACTGGAAGAGCAGGTGGATGGGAAGGGCCAGCGGGGGTGAGTCACAACAATAATAGTACGTACCTGCTCTCGGATGGGAGAGTTACTCTTACCCACTGTCCCTCAAGGAGGCCCTGGCAAGTTCCCTGAGAAGTCCTCCCCAGTTAGCTGGCTCCCTTGAGCAAGTCATCTTTATGTCTTTCTCGGGTATTTTGTTACAGCCGCATGAACGGGCAAAACAGGACCTCACAGCCCCACATGGGAGAGAGAATACCACCCTCAGAAGCACCGCCATCTGCAGGGTGCTGACAGTTTACAGAGTATGGTCAGGTCTTTGAATGCAGTTTTCTGAGCCCTCTACCACCCACACCCACCTCTGAGTTTGGGAAGAATTTGTTTCCTGTGGTAAATTGATTACATAAATGACCCCAGTGGCAGACTCCTCCCTGAATCTGTGCTTCTTGCAAAGTAATTTTGCAACTCCTTTACCCAAGAGGTAGAGTGTGGAAAGCAGTGGAAGGAATGTTGTGCTAGTTTTTAGCCTAGGGTTTAAGAGAACTATTTTGTCTCTGTCTCCTGGAACCCTGCCACAGCCATAAGAACAAACCCAAGCTAGCCTGCCAGATCAGAAACCATGTGGGGTAGAGCCTTACACAAGTGAGCACAACCACATGACTACAGACACGTGAGTGAGCCTCGCCAAGCCCAACTCAGCTCAGCAGAACCACCAGTCAACCCGTACACTCAGAAAATGGTAAATGGTTGTTTAAATCACTACTTTGGGGGTTGGTTCATTACAAAGCAATAGCTAACTGATAACTGGTATACCTCCTGATCCCCGTTGCCAGGATGAGTAACTGAGGCCCACAGACAACCAGTGACCTGCCCAATGCTACACAGCCAGTGGAGAGCCCAAATATGACTCAAACCTGGATCTTCAAGACTCGAAGTCCCTGCTGCCTCTGTGACATGGACACAGACAGCTAGACTTTATTTTTTAATTTTTATTTTTTTAGTCATAGTCTCACTCTGTTGCCCAGGCTGGAATGCAGTGCACACTCACAACCACCGCAGCCTCGACCCGATGGCCTCAGGTGATCCTTCCACCTCAGTCTTCCAAGCAGGTGGAACCACAGGCGCACACTGCCACACTAGACTAGTTTTTTTATTTATTGTAGGGACGAGATCTCTCAACTTGTCCAGGCTGGTCTCAAACCCCTGAGCTAAGCAATCCTCTCGTCTCAGCCTCCCAAAGTGCTGGGACTATAGGCGTGAGCCACCACACCAGGCAAACAGCTTTAGATTAGCTTGGAAACCCACCAGGTATATCTCACCTTAAATCTGTTTTCCCCAACCTGTTTTAACCCATGCCCTCTTCAGATCAGCATGTATATGGAATGCTATGCTGTCTCCCTCCTATAATGTACTTGAAAAGGGCCAGGTGCAATGGCTCATGCCTGTAATCTCAGCACTTTATTAATTTTTTTAATTTTTTATTTTATTTTATTTTATTTTATTGAGTGAGAGTCTCATTCTGTCTCCCAGGCTGGAGTGCAGTGGCACACTCAAGGCCATCACAGCCTCGACCGGCTGGGCTCAGGCAATCCTTCCGCTTCGACCTTCCAAGTAGATGGAACTACAGAAACACACCACAACACCCAGCTAATTTTTTGAGTTATTGTAGAGACAAGGTCTCTCCATGTTGCCCCAGCTAGTCTTAAACCCATGGGCTCAGGCAGGTATGGAATTATAGGCATGAGCCACTACAATCAGCCTAATCTCAGCACTTTAGAGGCAGAAGCAGGAGGACCACTTGAAGCCATGAGTTTGGGACCACCCTGAGCAACATAGCAAGACCCCATGTCTACAAATAAGCAAACGAATATATTTGAAACGGTGGGGCTAGTTTCTTTACTATTCTGTTCCTCCACTTCCTCCTTTGTAAAATGGGGATTATTGTCCTACCTCAGTGGTTGCCGTGAGAGCGCCAAATCTTAACTACTAGGCCACCAGGGAAGATTCATCGGTTATCATGATAATTAAATGGGTTAATATATATATATATTTTTGAGCTGGAGTCTCACTCTGTCGCCCAGACTGGAGTGCAGTGGCCGTTCCCGGCCACCGCAGCCTCGACCTGCTGGACTCCGGCGATCCTTCCACCTCAGCCTTCCAAGTAGCTGGAACTACAGGCGTACGCTACCATGCCTGGCTAATTTTTAGATTTATTGTAGAGATGAGGTCTCGCCAAGTTGCCCAGGCAGGTCTTGAACCCGGGGGCTCAGGCAATCCACTCACCTCAGCCTCCCAAAGTGCTGGGATTCCAGGCTGAGCCACCGAGCCCGGCTTAAATGGGTTAATATTAGTAAAGTGTTTAGAACAGTATCTAACATATAGCAAGGACCATATCATTAAATAAAATAAAAGTGTGACTAAAATTGAGCCATAGCAATGGCAATTTTCTCAGGGACACATTCTTATTTTGATCATGAGAGCTACATATTTTTCTCTTTGATCTGGTGACATCAGTATGAGTGTTGAGTCAGCTTGTGTGCCATAAGCTCTTCTAGCCAAGATTATGTGGGAGATAACATCTCGTGGGTGGCAAACCAGTTTCTGAAAACCAGACATGCAGAAAAGCACAGGTCTCTCTTCTTGAGAAGCACTGGTGAGACAGTATTATACACTTATGTCTTATTTCACAGAGAATATATTCTTAGTAGGTTGCATGAAAATCAAATCTTAACATAAATCTTTGTTATTTAAAGAACTAATCTGAATCATTCTGCAAAATGAACACTGCTTGTAAAGCAAATCAGTATTTCTTGAGAGTCATACAAAAAATTTTAACTAAAGGTGCACCGAATTTCTTTTTTTTTCTGAAGTCTCACTCTGTCACCCAGGCTAGAGTGTTGTGGCACGATTGTGGTTCACCACAGTCTCAACCTCCTAGGTTCAGGTGATTCTCTCATCTCAGCCTCCTGAGCAGCTGGGACCGCAGGTGTGTGCCACCACACCTGGCTACTTTTTTTTATTTTTTGTAGAGATGGGACTCTCACTATGTTACCCAGGCTGGTCTTGAACTCCTGGGCTCAAGCAATCCTCTCGCCTCGACCCTTCAAAATGCTGGGATTGGCCGGGCACGGTGGCTCAGCCTGTAATCCCAGCTCTTTGGGAGACTGAGGCGAGAGGATTGCCTGAGCCCAGAGGTTCAAGACGAGCCTGGGCAACTTGGTGAGACCGCGTCACTACAATAAATCACAAAAACTAGCTGGGTGTGATGGCATGCATCTGTAGTTCCAGTTACTTAGAAGGTTGAGGTGGAAGGACCACCCAAGCCCAGCAGGTCGAGGCTGCGGTGGTCGTGAGCGTGCCACTGCACTCCAGCCTGGTGATAAGAGTGAGACTCCAACTCAAAAAAAAAAATGGCTAGCCCGGCTCGGTGGCTCAGCCTGTAATCCCGCGCTTTGGGAGGCTGAGGTGAGTGGGTTGCCTGAGCCCGCGGGTTCGAGACCTGCCTGGGCAACTTGGCAAGACCTCATCTCTACAATAAATAAATAAATAAATAAATCAGCCGGGCATGGTAGCGCATGCCTGTAATTCCGGCTACTTGGAAGGCTGAGGCGGAAGAATCGCCAGAGCCTGGTGGGTCGAGGCTGCAGTGACCAGGAGCGGCCACTGCACTCCAGTCTGGGCAACAGAGTGAGACTCCAACTCAAAAAAATTAAAATTAAAATTAAAAAAGTGCTGGGATTACATGTGTGAACCCCAACACACATGGCTAATTTCTTTGTGTCTAAAATAAATCTCCCCACCTGGGATTCCTTCAGGGAACTCTGGTCCTTCTCTCCCTTTCCAGGAAGTCTCTCCAAGTTCCAGGACTGCTGCCACTGAACCTCAGTACAACTAAAAGTGCCCCAGAGGGAAGAGAGGTCTCCTGCCTCCCCTAATTTGGCCACTTGTCTTTGTTTTTTTGTTTGTTTGTTTGTTTGAGTTGGAGTCTCACTCTGTCACCCAGGCTGGAGTTCTAGCTACTTGGAAGGCTGAGGCAGAAGGATCACCTGAGCCCAGCAGGTTGAAGCTGTGGTGGCTGTGAGCATGCCACTGCACTCCAGCCTGGGGGACAGTGAGACTCCAACTCAAAAAAAAAAAAAAAAAAAGATTGTAATTTAGCTGGGTGTGGTGGTGCGTGCTTGTAATTCCAGCTACTTGGGAGACTGAGATGAGAGGACCACTTACGACAGGAGCTTGAGACTACAATGAGCTTTGATCAAACCACTGCACTCCTGCCTGGGTGACAGAGTGAGATTTCATCTCTTAAAAAAAAAAAAGGAAAAAGAAGGAGGATAATGGACATGGTCAAACTGAGCCTCCTCAGATTGCCTTTTCCTGACTTTGTCACTGCAGAAAACCCTTGGGGTCCCATTAAACTGCAGACATGTTTGTTTGTGTGCACTTAGACACACATGCCCTGTGGGGTTGTGGAGTGGCTGAAGTCAGGTGAGGTTCACCTGAGAAGCCTTCCTGGCTTAAGTGAAGAAAGGAAGAACAGTTGCAGAAAGGCCCCAACATGGGACCAAACAGGTGGCTACAGGCCCTGGGGGTGCATCTCTGGCTCCTTCCTGTTGCCCACCACCTGCAGTTTTGTACATCTGGCCGGCTTCTCAGCAACAGCTGGCACCTAAGACTCAGAACTAGGCAGTGGCCTCAAGGTCAGTGGGCCAGCCTTAGCATCGCAGGCAACCTGTGCCCCCCCTGCCTGTCTTGTGAAGTACCCAGGATACCACAAAAGACCACGGTACAGCCTATTGGACAGTCAGTTGTCTACTCTGATTATTACCCTCCCCTATTCCTTTGGGCAGCCCTCAGATGTCCAGACCCAATCCCAGGCTCTGGCAACCACTGATGTGTCCAGTCCTACACTTTGGGCATAGAAGTAAGTAAGCAATCTTAACTGAGCACTTTTACGTGTTAAGCACATCACAGACATTCTCTCATTTCCTCTCATCAGTTCTATAACATAGGAAGTATATTTATTCCCATTTTACAGATGAGGAAACTGAGGTTAAGAGAGTGAAACATCTAATTGGCCATCCATTTTCACTGACACTTTATCTCTCTACAGGGTTCTGTAGTTATGTTTTACCTTTTTCCTTTTTTTCTTTTTTTGTTTTTTTGAGAGAGTAGGATTTATCGAGAGGTCAGAAAAGCTCCCACAGTGGAAGGTGGCCCAAGGGGGTTGCCGTTTTTTTATTTTTTGAGTTAGAGTCTCACTCTGTCACTCAGGCTGGAGTGCAGTGGCACCATCACCTCCTGAGTAGTTGGGACTATAGACACACCACCATACCTGGCTGGATTTTGGGGGTTTTTTTTGTGTTTTTTTTTTGGTAAAGAGAGACTCACTATGGTGCCCAGGCTGATCTCGAACTCCTGGGCTCAAGCAGTCCTCCTGCCTCGGCCTCCCAAAGTGCTGGGATTACAGGCATGAGCCACCATGCCCAGTCTTTTCTACCATTTAATCCTAAGAATACTGTGGCTCAGAAAAGGGAAGTGATTTGACCCTAGTGGCATACAGCTGAGAAGTGGCAGATAAGAAATAGAAGCCATGGCCAGGCGCAGTGGCTTAAGCCTGTAATCCCAGCAATTTGGGAGACCGAGGTGAGAGGACTGCCTGAGCTCACGGGTTCAAGACTAACCTGGGCAACTTAGTAAGACCTCATCTCTACAATAAATCAAAAAATTAGCTAGGCATGGTGGCACGTGCCTATAGTTCCAGTTACTTGGAAGGCTGAGGCGGAAGGATCGCCGGAGCCCAGCAGGTTGAGGCTGCAGTGACCAAGAGTAGCCACTGCACTCCAGTCTGGGCGACAGAGTGAGACTCCAACTCAAAAAAAAAAAAAAGAGATGCCAGTCATGTGACTCTAAAGCCAGACTCCTCTTCTCCATAGCCACCTCCAGCTCTAGGGTCACTAGTAAGGGGCATCTTCTTTACCTAGGGCTCAGACGGGTTGGTCACCTTGTGGTTCTGAAAGCCAAAGGGCCTAAACTGCAGCACACCTTGTTTGCATGGCACAGATGCTTGAAAGAAATCAAACATAGTATCGTGGGTAAGTGCTGCTGAAAGGGCAGTTTACGGAGTTCAGAGACTAGGAATGCTTCAAACAAAAATAAACGTCCACTGGATCCTGAAGTATAGGTAGGATAAGGACTGGCCAAAAGAAGAGAGCAAATGGGAGAGATGCCAATGACCTCCAGCTTGAGTCAGCTCTCAAAAGAGGCCAGGCTCAGTGGATCAGCCTGTAATCCCAGCACTTTGGGAGACTGAGGCGGGTGGATTGCCTGAGCCCACGGGCTTGAGACCAGCCCAGGCAACTTGGTGAAACCTCGTCTCTACGATAAATCAAAAATTAGCTGGGCATGGTAGTGCATGCCTGTAGTTCTGGCTACTTGGAAGGCTGAGGCGAAAGCATGGCCTGAGCCCAGCAGGTCGAGGCTGCGGTGGCTGTGAGTGTGCCACTGCACTCCAGCCTGGGCGACAGAGTGAGACTCCTACTCAAAAAATAAATAAATAAAAGAGACCTCAGAGGCCATTTGAGGTGAACCTTTAAGAGGTGATTGGGTCATGAGAGCTCGGCCCTCATGAATAGATTAATTCATAGATTAAGGGATTCATGGAAAATAGGTTATCACAGAAATTAGTTATCACGAGAGTGAATCTGGCATAAAAGCCAGTTTGCCTCATGCTTTGGCCCTCTTGCTATGTGATCTCCTGTGCTACCTCAGGACTCTGCAGAGAATTCCCACCAGCAAGAAGGCTCTCATCAGATGGGGCACCTTAACCTTGGACTTGCCAGTCTCCAGAACTGTAAGAAATAAATTCCTTTGCTTTATAAATTACTCAGACTCAGGTAGTCTGCTATAGCAACAGAAAACAGACTAAGAAAGAAAATTGGTACAAACAAGTAAAGTTCCAGCCTGGGCAACATGACAATACCTCATCGCCTCAAAAAATCATCTGATCATGGTGGTGTGTGCCTGTAGTTTCAGCTACTTGGAAGACTGAAGAAGGCAGAGCTCAACAGGTTGTGATCATGTCACTGCACTCCACTGCACTCCAGCCTGGATGACAGAGTAAGACTCTAACTCAAAAAGAAAACAAACAGAAGAAGAAGTAGGGTTGTTGCTAATAGTGAACACCTGAAAACGTGGGCTAGCTTTGGAGCTAAGTAATGAGCAGAGGCTGGAAGAATTTGGAGGAGCAGGCTAGAAAAAACCTGCGTTGCCATGAGTGGAGCATTAAGGGAGACTCTAGTGAAGCTCAGAAGATGACAAGAAGACTACTTCTTAGAGATTGTTTAAGTGGTTGTGACCAGAATGCTGATAGAAATGTCAACAGTAAAAGCCATTCTAATGAGATCACAGGTGGAAATGAAGAACAAGGTATTGGCAACTGGAGTAAAGGAAATCCTTGTTATAAACTGGCAAAGAATTTGTTTAGATTATGTCCATGCCTGAGGGCTTTGTGGAATGCAGGGTTTAAGAGCAATGAATTCAGGTACCTGGCAGAATAAATTTATCTAAGCAGCAAAGCATTCAGGCTGCTGCATGGCTCCTTGTAACCACTTACAATAAGCTGGGAGAGAGGGAAAAAATGACTTAAAGATGGAATTCATAGGCTCATCCCTATAAATCCAGCACCTTTGGGAGGAGGTCAAGGTGAGAGAATTGCTTGAGCACAGGAGTTCAAGACCAGCCTAGGCTATATAGAGAGGCCTTGTCTATACAAAAAGTAAAAAAAATCAGCCAGGTGTAGTGGCGCATGCCTATAGTCCCAGCTACTTGGGAGGGTGAGGCAGAAGGATCACCTGAGCCCAGGAGGTTGAGGATACTACTGTGAGCCATGATCGTGCCACTGCATCCAACCTGGGCAATAGAGTGAGATCCTGACTCAAAAAAAAAGATGGAGTTTATAATAAAAAGGAAAGCAAAGTGGAAATATTTCAAAAACTCTCAGCCTGGCCATGTAAAGAAGTGTGTTTGGGAGAGGAAACCAAGGGTATGCCCCAGCAACCAGTTTCCAAGAGATTAGAGGCCGGGCATAGTGGCTCATGTCTATAATCCCAGCACTTTGGGAGGCTGAGGTGAGAGGATTGCCTAAGCCCAGAAGTTTGAGACCAGACTGGGCAACTTGGCGAGACCTCATCTCTACAATAAATCAAGAAAATAATCCGGGCATGATTGCACATACCTGTAGTTCCAGCTACTTGGAAGGCTGAGGCGGAAGCATCTCCTGAGCCCAGCAGATCAAGGCTGCAGTGACCGTGAGCATCCCACTGCACTCCAGCCTGGGTGAGAGTGAGACTCCCACTCAAAAAAAAGAGAGATTAGAGATTAGGATAGATAGAAGTGATTATCAAGAAAATGGAAGAAAGAACCCAAAGGCATCTGAGAGATCTCTGAGGCAGCCATTCCCATCATACACCCAAAGGGCTAGTAAAGCAGAATGGATTCAAGGGACTGGCTGGGGTACCCTCTACTGGCTTGCTGCCCAGTCATAAACCCCTCTTGGGAGTCTATGAAATTGCCTATATAAAATTAATATAAGGTCACAGAATAAAAGCTATGGAAAAGACCTGAGTCCTGCAAAGTTGAAGGCACAAGTTAAAAATGAACAAATCTGTTGTTGTTGGTTTTTTTGAGTCAGAGTCTCACTCTGTCGCCCAGGCTGGAGTGCAGTGGCATGCTCACAGTCACCACAGCCTTGACCTGCTGGGCTCGGGTGATACTTCCCCCTCAGCCTTTCGAGTAGCTGGAACCCAAGCATGTGCCACCATGCCCAGCTAATTTTTTTACTTACTGTAGAGACAAGGTCTCGCCATGTTGCTCAGGTTGTTATCAAACACCTGAGGTTAGGCAATCTTCTTGCCTCCATTTCCCAAAGTGGTGGGATTACAGGCATGAGCCACCGTGCCTGGCCAAATCTGTTGTTTCTAAATTGTTCTAAGCTTGTATTCTTCCTTGCATGATTGCTCCCACATAGTCACTTCAATAGAGAGCAGTCATGAATAATTATCTTCATGTCCTGACCTCCAAGGAAAGCTGCCCCAAGACTTATTAACTTTTATGTCCTCTTAAACAACAAGCCTTAGGTCCTGCAGACCCCCATGATAGTATCAAAGAGTTTGATTGACCTCCCACACACCTTTCTGTAAAGATATAGGCAGATGCAAGTGGTAACCAGTCATTGTACCCTAGCTTGCTTCTCTATCATGGCTTACTGCCCGGGAGTCAGGCACTGGGCATCACAATACTTGTAACTTCCCCAAGTGCTAAAACCTCTTTGAGGTATATTTCAGACTTTGCATTCTGGTGACCAACTAGCCCCACCTGGATCTATGACCTACACCAAGGAGCTGACTTCCCGGTCCCAGCCCTCCACCGGTTCTGTGCAGGTAGACAGTTTCAACACCCTATAACTTCATCCCCAATCAACCAGCAGTGCCCTTTCCTGCTTGCCAAATTATCTTTTAAAACTGAAAGGATGAAATGCCAAAATTGAATGATTTAATGAAGTAACCTTAGCTAAAGTGCAACCATTTTAGCATTGCTTAGCTTTGTCATGTTTTTCTTGTAGTTCACTTTAATTTGCCCTCTAATTATTAGCCAATGACAGAACCACTTCCCAAGAGATAGCTATTGATAATTTTTTTTTTTAAGTTGGAATCTCTGTCACCCAGGCTGGAATGCAGTGTCACATTCATGGCCATGGCAGCCTCAACCTGTTGGACTCAGGTGATCCTTCCACCTCAGCCTCCCTAGTAGCTGGAACTACAGGCACATACCACCACACCTGGCTAATTTTTTTTTAATTTATTGTAGAGATGGGTCTCACCAAGTTCCCTGGGCTGGTCTCGAACTCGAGGGCTCGGGCAATCCTCTCTCTTCAGCCTCCCAAAGTGCTGGGATTATAGGCGTGCTCCACTGCACCCAGCATGCTATTGATAATTTACAACCTCCTTCCCCAAGCCTGCTTTGTAATGTTTACTCTTTACTCCAGGTTTATCTTTTAGCCATAAAGATCAAGCTACTTGGAAGGCTGAGGTAGAAGGATCACTTGAGCCCAGCAGGTTCAGGCTGTGGTGGCCATGAACGTGCCACTGCGCTCCAGCCTGGGCAACAAAGTGAGACTCCAACTAAAAAAAAAGAAGAACTAGGATGACCTAATCTATTGTAAGCAGCCCTTCATGACTCACGTGACACAAGCAGACCTCATCACATAAAGCAGCCCTTTGTGACCTGTGTGACACAAACAGACCCTATCACCATGGCAACAGTCATGTGACTAACCCACCCATCTGCCTGCCATCTATCATAGTGATGACAGTACCTGTGCTTACCTGTCCCTTCTTGAGGATGTAAAACAGATGACCACCAATCACCTTACAGACCTACCCTCATCCCAAAGGGAAGATTTCACAAGCATTCAACCTCTAGCAGCGGCTGCCATGCTTTTGTTTCCCTAAGCTTTGGCTCCCTCCCCTTCCTTGGGGAGGTGAATCTCCTTTCTCACTCTCTCTAATCTACTTTTTTTTTTTTTTTTGAGTTGGAATCTCACTCACAACCACTGCATCCTCAACCTGCTGGGCTCAGGCAATCCTTCCACCTCACCCTTCCAAATAGCTGGAACCACAGGTGTGGACCACCACGCCCAACTAATTTTTTTAAAATTTATTGTAGAGACGAGGTCTCGCCAAGCTGCCCTAGCTGGTCTTGAACCCCTGGACTCAGGCAATCCTCTTGCCTTGGCCTCCCAAAGTTCTGGGATTACAGACTTGAGCCACCGCACCCAGCTGGTCCAGGTTCTTGACTTTGCCACAGGAAAGAATTCCAGAGCAAGTCCCTAGGCTGATGAGCTAGGGAAAGAGTATACCAAGGTGAAAGGTCATACTTAAGGGGAAAGGGAGCAAGGACAAGAAGTCTCAAGAGGAGACCTGCCACAGGAAGGAAAGATTGCACTCCAAGGGAAGAGAGTACAGACAGCCCCAGAATAAGAACTGCTCCAAGGGAAGTTTGATGATTGGCTTTTATTTCATCTACTTTTAGGGAGATGATTGGCGAGATCTGTCTCTACAATTAATCAAAATAATTAGGCAGGCATGGCAGCGTATGCCTTTGGATCCAGCTACCTGGAAGGCTGAGACAGAAGGATCACCTGAGCCCAGCAGGTTGAGGCTGCAGTGACTGTAAGTGTGCCATTGCACTCCAGACTGGGTGACAGAATGAGACTTAGACTCAAAAAAAAAAGTGAGGAATTTGGCCAGGTAAAGAAAACAAGTCAGAGTTTAGTCATCAGCAGATATCTGCCATAAGGGGGCGGCCACCGCAAAAAGCCCCTACTAGGGCATTGCTGAGCAGAAATGTGGGGCCAGAAAAGCCACAGAGAGCCCCTATTAGAGTAATGCCTAGTACAGCCACAGAAGCAGGGCCCCTACTGGGACCCCAGAACTGTAGGGCCACCAGTATGCAACGCCAGCCTGAGAATCCAACCACAGAGAACGGCTGCATAGGCAGAGCCCAACAAAACCATAGGGGCAGGACTTTCCAAGCTTTGGGCGGGGGGGCGTCTAAATCCCCTAGTATATCCAGGAGGTGGCACATGAAATGAGATACCATTCTGAAGCTTTAAGGTTTAATGTTTTTCCCTGTTGGGTTTTTGTTTTGTTTTACTTATTTGTAGCCTGTCACTCCTTTCTTTTTGTCTAGTTCTCCCTTTTGGAATGGGGATGTCTGTTCCACCAATGTACTTTGGGAGAAGATAACTTGTTTTCACAGGCTAATAGCTGGAAGGAATTTGCTTCAAGGTGAATTGCACTTTGAGTCTCATTCATATCTGATTTAGATAAGACTTGGAACTTTGGACTTTTGAGCTGATGCTGTGACAAATTAAAACTTTGCGGCTATTAGAATGAAATGAATGCATTTGTTGTGAGATGTACATGAGTTTTGAGGGTCAGGAGTGGAATGCTATTGTTTGAATGGTTTGAATGTTTGTCTTCTCCAAAACTCATGTTGAAGCTTAATCCCCAAAGTAATAGTATTAAGAGTGGGTCTTTCAGAAATGATTGCTATGAGGGCTCTGCCCTCATGAATGCATTAATCCATCCATGGATTCATCCATTCATGGATTGATAGGTTAATGATGCATGGGTTATCATGGGAGTTAGTTATCACAAGACTGGGTCTGTTATAAAAACCAGTTTGGCCACAGTGGCTCACACCTGTAATCCCAGCACTTTGGGAGATAGAGGTGGAGGTGGAGGTAAGAGGATTGCCTGAGTCCAAGGATTCAAGACTGGCCTGAACAACTTGGCAATATCTAACTCTACAATAAATCAAAATAATTAGCCAGGCATGGCAGCGTGGAACCTGTGGTTCCAGCTACTTGGAATACTGATACGGAATGATTTTTGAGATGTATTGCTGAATCCGGTTTGCTAGGATT
>NW_007249643.1:77775-80711 GCF_000164805.1 Carlito syrichta
AAAAAAAAAAAAAAAAACTAAAAGCCAGTCTGACTCATGCTCTAGCCCCCTTGCCACTTGATGTCCTGTGCTCACTTGAGACTGCAGAAAAACCTCTTCGCAGCAAGAAGGCCCTCACCAGATCTCACTCCTTGACCTTGGATTTTGCAGCCTTCAGAACTGTAAGAAATAAATGTCTTTCCTTTACAAATTGCCCAATCTCAGGTATTCAGTTATGGCAACAGAAAATAAACTAAGCCACACATATATGTGAGGTCATGTGGTATTTATTTTTTTGTGACTGGCTTATTTCATGTAACATAATGTCCTCCAGGTTCATCCATATTGTCACAAATGAAAAGACTTCCTTCATTTTTTAAGGCTGAATAGTATTCCATTATACATATATTTAACATATTTTCTTTATCTCTTCATCTGTTGAACACTTGGGTTGATTCCATATCTTAACTATTGTCAAGAATACATGCAGAAAACATGAGTGTGCTGATAATTTCTTGTCAAGAATACATGCAGAAAACATGAGTGTGCTGATAATTTCTTCAATATACTGATGTAATTTCCTTGGATACATACCCAGAAGTGGAATTGCTGGGTCATATGGTAGTTGTAGTTTTAATTTTTTGAGGAACCTCTGTTTTCGTCCAGTCTAACAAGTCAGCTACTATCTCTTACAGTCAATCAAAATGAGAAGCAGAAACTGGTAGAAAAAGGGGTTTAATTTCTGCAACCAGGTTACAGGGAGACAGGTCAGCACCATTACAAAAACCCACTCAAAGCAACACATACTTATTCCAGTATTTATACCCAAAATTCATAGCCCTTCAACCACCCCAAGTTCAAAGCCTATGTGTAGTTTCAGTATGTCTCAGAATTTTCTGACAACGAAAGTCTCCTGGTCATGTTGACATTTTTAGATAACATTCTGGAATTTACAACATATTTTTTTTACAGTTTTTCAAAGGAAGGGGCAGACATTTCCAACATTTAGAAGGAAGGGAAAGTCACATTTAGCATCTTAACATTTAAAATGATGCCCTTCAATTGTTTTATTATTTTATTTTTATTATTTTTTGAGTTGGAGTCTCACTCTTGTCACCCAGGCTGGAGTGCAGTGGTATGCTCACAGTCACCGCAGCCTCAACCTGCTGGACTCAGGCGATTTTTCTGCCTCAGCCTTCCCAGTAGCTGGAATTCAGACGCATGCCACCATGCCCAGCTAGTTTTGTGTGAATTATTGTAGAGATGAGGTCTTACCAAGTTGCCCAGGCTGGTTTCGAACCCATGGGCCCAGGTATTCATCTCACCTCGGCCTCCCAAAGTGCTGGGATTATAGGTGTGAGCCACCGCATCCAGCCTATTCTCTTTAATTAAAATAAGGAGTTGGTCTAGACCTGCTGTATCATTCAAGAGAGCTTAAGTTATTCTTCAGTAACGAACAACAACACAAACTCTCAGTGGCTCAACACAACAGATGTCTCACCATATGTCTAATGCAGGTCCACAGGAGGCTCTGCTTAACAGTTATTTGGGTACGTATGCTGATGTCGTCTTCATCTCAACAAATGTCTCCTAATCATGGCAAATCTCGCACTATTTTTTTTTTGAGTGGGAGTCTCACTCTGTTGCCCAGGCAGGAGTGCAGTGGCACGCTCACAGCCACTGCAGCTTCAGTCTGCTGGGCTCACATGATCCTTCCCCCTTAGCCTTCCAAGTAACTAATTGGGGCTACAGGCACACACCACCACATCCAGCTAATTTTCTGATTTATTGTACAGATGAAGTCTCACCAAGTTGTCCGGGCTGGTCTTGAACCCGTGGGCTCAGGCAATCCTCTCACTTCAGCCTCCCAAAGTGCTGGGATTATAGGCATGAGCCACCATGCCTGGCATCGCACTATCTTTCAAAGCTTCCTCTCAAAGACAGACACCACTTTCACTAGCATTTCATTGACTAAAGCAAGTCACACGGCCATGCCTACTTACAGAGAGAATGGGGAAGTCAACCTTACCATGCACCCAGAGGAGAAGTAATTAGGTATTTGTGAGAAGTTCTAATGTCTGTCATATCCACAAAACTATTTCATGACCACTAATGAATCATGATGGTGAACCATAGTTCAGAAAACACTCATTTAAAGATTTCTTATGTTAACCTGCAATCTGGCTTACTGCAGCTTCCTTCTGATGGCCTCAGCTCTGCCTCTGGGAACATTCAAAAAACATCTCCCTCTGTCTTAGAATAGGGCTATTTGGAGGCCTCCTCTTCCCTAAGTCTGCACTTCTCTTGGGGTAATACTCCCAATTCCCCTAGAATGGAACTTTCTGTTTCCTCTCCATCCTGGTCACGTTCCTAAGCCCCAACAGAGTTTGCCAATACACTTCCTAAAGTGTTACCTCAAAATATGGTCTGAGCCAGGCACAGCGGCTCTTGCCTATAATCCCAGCGTTTTGGGAAGTGGAGGTGAGAGGATTGCCTGAGTCCAGGGGTTCAAGACCAGCCTGGGCAACTTGGCAACTCTACAATAAATCAAAAAATTAGCCTGGTGTGGCATGCACCTGTAGTTTCAGCTACTTGGAAGGCTGAGGCGGAGGGATCACCTGAGACCAGTAAGTCGAGGCTGCGGTGGCCATGATCACGTGACTGCACTCCAGCTTGGACAACAGAGACCCAACTCAAAAAAAAAAAGGAGTAGTAGCTTGGAGTTCAACACTTCCCATTTACACAGAGAGATGAGGGCTGAGTAAGCTTTGCGATACAACTGGCCTTCAGATGCATTTTCTGTTGAACCAGTTATTAATTTCCTCATTCAGCAAATGCTATTGATAATCACATTCCCAGTGGGAGTCCCATGAAATCTGATCAGGTTGTTTTCCAGCTTCAAACTCTTTTTTTTTTTTTTTTGAGTTGGAGTCTCACTTTGTCGCCCAGACTGGAGT
>NW_007249643.1:80974-83354 GCF_000164805.1 Carlito syrichta
CGAGGGTGTGGTGGCCGGGAGCGGCCACTGCACTCCAGTCTGGGCGACGGAGTGAAACTCCAACTCAAAACAAACAACAAAAAACCCAAGTAGCTGGAACTACAGGCGCGCGCTACCACACCCGGGTAATTTTTGATTTGCTGTAGAGATGAGGTCTCGTCAAGTTGCCCAGGCAGGTCCAACTTCAAACTCTTACAATGGCTACTAATTACTCAGGATGAAATACCCATTCCTTCAAGTGGCAAGGTCCTTGGTAGCTGGTTTCTGCCTGCTCCGCAAGTCTTGTATTTCACCACCATTCCCTTTGCTCTATACTGCACCATACTAGACCTCTTTCAGGTACTGGAATGCATTCTTTCATGCTTTACGAGCTTCACATTCACACAACCTGTTCCCTTTACTAGAGCACCCCTCACAAATACTTCTCTGTCTCCCTAATCTAACTTCTCTTAATCCTTGGCACTGTTAAAACATTCTTCCCCAGTCGGGCATGGTGGTTCATGCTTGTAATCCCAGTATTTTGGGAGGCTGAGGCAAGAGGATTGCTTGAGCCCAGGGGTTAGAGACCAGCTTGGACAATTTGGTGAGACCTCATCTCTACAATAAATCTAGAAAAATTAGCCAGGCGTGGTGGCACTTACCTGTAGTTCTAGCTACTTGGAAAGCTGAGGTGGAAAGATCGCCTGAGTCCAGCAGGTCGAAGCTGCGGTGGCCATGAGCATGCCACTGCACTCCAGCCTGGCTGACAGAATGAGACTCTGACTCAAAAAAGAAAAAAAAGGAAAAGAAATTCTTTCTCCAAGTTAGGTTGGGTCTTCGGGTAATATGCACTCTACATTTCTCTTAAGTACTTTGCTCATTTGTAATTTACTTATAATTAATTTTAATTTGTAGTTACTTGTCTGTCTTGCCCACTAGATTGTACATCCCATGAGAACAAGGACCTTGTCTTTTCTGATCACTGTTCTATCTAATATCTAAGATTAGGCCTAGCACAAAGAAGGTACTCATATATGTACTAACTACCAAATAGAGGCCAAGCACATTGGTGCTTGGAAGCTAAGGATGCAAAGATAAACACTAGCTTCCTGCCCTGAACAATTCTCAGTCTGGAGATGGGGTAACAAGTGACCATGAGAAGTGCTATATTCGTAGCATACACAGAGGGCTGGGAAGCACAGAGGAGGGACAACCCAGTCTGCTTTAGAGGGATTAGAAAAGGCTTCCAGAGGGAGCGAAAATTCGGGCTAGCAAGAAAGCACAGAGGGAAAATGGCATTTAGACAGAGAAGACAATGTGTCATGACACAGAGGCATGAGGGGGAGGTTATGCTTGGTGTTAGGGTACGTAGGACAGGGTGAGGGTGGAGAGGCGCAGGGAGGCGCACAGCACTGCCGCGGCTGGCAAGCCGGAGGTGCACGCTGGGAACCCAGAGATCGGAGTAGATTGCAAAGAATTGCAACACACAAAAAGATTAAGAAAGAAAACTTTATTTAAAAGTAAATTAGAGAGTGAAAGAGAAGGAAGAGAGAAGATTCACCTCCCCAAGGTGGGGGAGGGGGACCAAAGCCAGGAAGCATGGTGACAGCCATGACTCAAAGAGCACATGGCCACACCAGACTCTAGCAAGGCAATGGCCACTGGTTGCTTGTGGTTGAGTCCTTTTAACCATTCCCCTAGATGGGAGAAGATCATTAGGGTGATTGGGTGGTGGTCTGCTTCCATATCATCACAAAGGGGTACGTACTGATGATGTCAGGTGACGGACAGCAGGCAGATGGGTTGGTTAGTCACATGATTGCTGCCATGATGGGGCTTATCTGTGTCACACAGTTCACAGGGCTGATTAGGTTAACAACCCCCCTCCGGCGGGGGTGGGGGGGTGGTGATTCCTGCAATAGACTTGTTAGACATTTGCAATTCACAAATTCCTTGACCAAAGGTGGGATGGTCATTTGGGCCATCCTGATCTTGTATCTGAAGGAGATTTGCCTAGGGAGGGATGGGATAGGCTGCTGTTTGTCCTGCAGTAGATTGTCTGAATGCTTTCTAATGGTTACACTGAGGCAAAAAGACTAAAGAATAAGCTAAGTTTCGTCTAGGTTTTTCTAGGTACCTTTCCCTTGGGACGTACAAAGAATCTGTGAGAAAAGGGAACAGGGGCTGGCAGAGATGAAACAGAATCAACAACCAGGGACCAGGGCAAGAGTTTGGACTTCTGCCAGCAATGCAGAAAGAACCAAGGATTATAAGCAAATAATGGCAGTTACATTTGTATTACTTATTAACTAAGATGTGTTAAGATTTTGTTTACTAGCCGGGCTCAGTGGCTCAGACTGTAATCCCGCGCCTTTGGGAGGCTGAGGTGAGTGGATTGCCC
>NW_007249643.1:83514-92335 GCF_000164805.1 Carlito syrichta
AAAAAAAAAAAAAAAAATTTTGTTTACTTATTTACTTAACAACCCCAAAACTCAGTAACTTAAAACAGCCACCACTTTATTTGCTCATGATTCTGGGAGTCAGCAATTCAGGCTGGTTTTGGCTGGGATCACTCGTGTAGTTGGGGTCATCTAAGTGCTCACTTGAGCGCGGAAGGTCTAGGATGGCTTCCAGAACATCTCCAGCAGGCTAACTCAGGCTTCTTCTCAGGCAGCAGACTCTTCAGGCCTATGCTCAGAAGTTGCATGGCATCCCTTCTACCAGATTTTATAGGTCAAAACAAATCATAAGGTCAGCCCAGATTCAAGAGGTGAGAAATAGACTCCATCCCTAGATAAGAAAAGCAGCAAAGTCCCATTGTACTGGGACAGGATGGGAGGAATTATTGTGGTCAGCAAGTACACAACAAATAAGGTGTGGCATGAGAGAATAGGGCAGAATGAAAGGATTTAGGACCAGTTAGAGACATAGAAATCAGTTTCCAGGCTATTGCCATTGTTCAGTGAGAAACGATAAGGACTGACCTAAGGCAGAAACAGCAGGAAGGAAAGGGAGATACAAAAGAGATATTTCAAGAAAAAATTTCAAATTGTGTGCAATTTTTTGAAAGTTGCTTAAGCAGTCTAAGCTTGTTTCCTTATCTATAAAAATGAACTAAAAAGAGTATCTCCTTAGCCGGGCACTGTGGTGCATGCCTGTAGTTACAGCTACTTAGAAGGCTGAGGCAGAAGGATCGCCTGAGCCCAGCAGGTCGAGTCTATGGTGGCTGTGAGTGTGCCACTGCATTCTGGCCTGGGTGACATAGTGAGACTTCGACTAAAAAAAAAAAGAAAGTATCTCCCAGGGTTTTTGTGAGCATAAGAAACAATGATGAGGGCAGGCACAGTGGCTCAAGTCTGTAATTCCAGCACTTTGGGAGGTGGAGGTGAGAGGATTGCCTGAGTCTGAGGGTTCAAGACCAGCCTGGGCAACATGACGAGACCTCATCTTTATGATAAATCAAAAAATTAGCTGGCCGTGGTGGTGTGTGCCTGTAGTTCCAGCTACTTGTTAGGTTGAGGCAGAAGGATCGCTTGAACCCAGCAGGTAGAGGCTGCAGTGGCCGTGAGTGTGCTACTGCACTCTAGCCTGGGAGACAGAGTGAGACTCTGACTAAAAACAAACAAGCAAACAAACAAAAAAACAATTATGTGCATTGTTTAGCATGGGCCTGGCTCAGGCAAGTGTTCAGTACACAATAGTGATTACTTCACTGCTATTATCAGTTGGGCATCAAGGGGAGCTGCAGTTCTGGCTTGGTCAGCAGCCTAGATGATGGTGTTCTGTTTGAAGATGAGGAATGCAGGTGGACAGAAGACCAGGTTGGCTGGGGAAAGAATGGTGATTTGAGTTGGCCACTGGGGGCTCTGCTTTTCCCCCTTGTCTTCCACTAAAGGCCCTCAAATCCTAGAACCTCATTTTCTTTTTCTTTTTTTGTCCAGACTGATCTTTTTGATTTGGTGTCTCACTACCTTGCCCAGGCTGGAGTACAGTGGCACACTCACAGCCACCCCAGTGTCAACCTGCTGGGCTCCAGTGATCCTTCCGTCTCAGCCTTCCAACTAGCCAGAACTACAGGCGTGTGCTACCAACGCCTGGCTAATTTTTCATATTTATGGTAGAGACAAGATCTCACCAAGTTGCCCAGGCTGGTCTCGAACCCCTGGGCTCAGGCAGTCCTCTTGTCTTTGCCTCTCAAAGTGCTGGGATTACAAGCTGAGCCACCAAGCCCAGCCAAACTCTGGGCTTTAAGGGATCTTCCTACCTCAGCCTCCCAAAGTGCTGGAATTACAGGCATGAGCCACTATTCCTGACCTAAATCCTGAGACCTTCTAATACAAAGAAACTTAACTTGAGGTTTACGAATGGATTTTAGGGAGCGTACAAACTCCTGAAATTATAGGTAAAATGCTATAGTGGTCTTTTTCATTTTTCCTGAGGATGGCCGAAGATCTTATCAGTCTCTCAGACAGATTTGTGACCCCAAAAAGGTGAAAACCACAGATCCAAGCTAGCACTCTACCATGACCTGTGGCTGCCCCAATACCTGATTCAGTGCCTCAGCCTTCCAAGTAGCTGGAACTACAGGCACGCACTACCATGTCTGGCTAATTTTTTGATTTATTGTAGAGATGAGGTCTTGCCAAGTTGCCCAGGCAGGTCTCGAACCCGCGGGCTCAGGCAATCCACTCACCTCAGCCTCCCAAAGCCCGAGAGTACAGGCTGAGCCACCGAGCCCTGCTAACAATACAAAATCTAAAAAACTTTACTTCGGCCTAGCTCAGTGGCTCAGCCTGTAATCCCAGCACTTTGGGAGGCCGAGGCAAGTATTTTGCCTGAGCCCGCGGGTTCGAGACCAGCCTGGGCAACTTGGTGAGACCTCATTTCTACAATAAATCAAATCAAAAATTAGCTGGGCATGGTAGCACGTGCCTATAGTTCCAGCTACTTGGAAGGCTGAGGCAGAAGGATCGCTGGAGCCTAGCGTTGAGGCTGTGGTGGCCGGGAGCAGCCACTGCACTCGTCTGGGCAACAGAGTGAGACTCCAAATCAAAACAAAAAACAAACAAAAAACTTTATTTCAAAAGAGCATCATGGTACATTTACTCTTCTGAGATTAAGCTTTTTTCACTCAATATTTTATTATTAAGATTCATCCATATTGTTAGATATCATTACAGTTCATTTGATAGTTGTGTAATATTCCATTGTGTGAATATTCCAGCTTCCTCCTCCACTCTCTTCCTTGTGGGCATTTGGTTGTTTCCAGGCTTTTGCTTTCATGAGCAAGACTGCTATGAATATTCTTGTACATGTCTCCTGGCATACACATTTTTCTAGCATTTATCCCCAGTATTGGTGTAATTGGGTTGTAGGGTAGTAGAATGTTCAATTATGGAGATAAACTGTTTTCCAAAGTAGTTCTCTGCTTTTCTTACCTGGGCCTGCCCGTCCCCAGTCACACTGTAACTCCAGGGACAGGAGACTCTCGCCTCTTGATTATCACTGCTAAACATTCAATTAGCATCAGGCTGGATATTCAGAGCCTAAGGGCAAAAACCTAGGCACCTGAGGGCTTTCAGCCTCAGCAAATACTCAGTACAAAGTAAACACCAAACAGGGACCACATGCCAGAATGGAGGCTGGTCAGGGTCCTATTCAGAACTCTTCAAGCTCCCTGGAGTTCCAGCTTCCTTAGCTTCACTTGATTTTGAGACTAGGTCTTCGAGGGCCCTCAATTACAATTCAAATCCCAAGAGAAGGCTTAACCTCAGCTAACGACCTTCTCAACTAACACCTCTAATACCCAAATAAGGATTAGCGAGAAAGGCTAAAAGGGGTGGCAGGAAGAGAAAGGACTAAGGAAAATAGGAGGAGCCAAGAAGCCTTCAGGTATTCGAAAATTACATACCCTTTTCTCCACAAGGACCAGTTTTTCAGGAAAATTTTTTAAAGAATCTGCAAGTGACCATGAGTAATTTTTAATATCACTGCCACTAACACTTACCTTCTTTGGCTAAAGTTACAAAAAACAACCTAACTATCACACAGTCAGTAAATGATGTGATGCTGCCCCCAAAACACATCATGTGCAGTGAAGCCCTGTGATGCTGAGGGAAGACCTCTGAGATTTGGGAGTAGCCATAGAACAGGCACCAGAGCTCATCCACAGACTATAAACAAGAACAAAAACTCTGGAACAAGCCGGGCTCGATGGCTCAGCCTGTAATCCCAGCACTTTGGGAGGCTGAGGTGAGTGGATTGCCTGAGCCCACAGGTTCGAGACCTACCTGGGCAACTTGGTGAGACCTCATCTCTACAATAAAATCAAAAATTAGCTGGGCGTGGTAGCGCGCGCCTGTAGTTCCAGTTACTTGGAAGGCTGAAGCGGAAGGATCACTGGCACCCAGCAGGTCGAGGCTGCGGTGGCCGGGAGCGGCCACTGCACTCCAGTCTGGGTGACAGAGTGAGACTCCAACTCAAAAAAAAAAAAAAAAAACTCTGGAACATAACAAGACTTCAGGAGATTCCTAGGTGTTCAGAAAGCAAAAAGAGGAGAGATGCCATTCCAAAGAGTGAGAAAACCCCACTGTCTCCCACAATCCCAACTGCTACATCTCCAAGAGCTCCCTAGCTACCTGTCATACAGGAGCTCAGGGAATACCCACTAGATGAATGTACAAAGGATAAGGCTCATAAGAGTATGACAGCCCTGTGGCAGAAGCAGCTTCCCCAGTCACATTTGGGTAGCAGTGCTGTTGAAATCAGGAAGAATGGCTGGAATTATTCCGCTCAGGAGAGGTTTCTCAATGTAAGTAAGCAGATTACTTTACATTGGCTTAACATTTTTAGTTCTTGCTTCCTAAATTAGATCATGGGCCATATGGAGAAACTAGGTAAGTTTGTTTGGGTCTGTTGGCTGCTAAAGTCTAATCAGGTGGAACTCACTTCAAGTGTGCAACCATCTGGTACAAATGCAACTAATGGCACTTGGATTGACATGAAGCCCCCAACTACAGCCCCAGCTCTATGGAGCTTCAACAATTTTATTGGTTAAAGGCTTCTTCCCAAGTTTACAGCTTAATGTGTGAGCGTGTTCACAGGCTCCTCCTTCTAAGGCCCTGAGGGGGGGCAGCAAACTTTAGTATAGGCTTGGAAATGGCGGGGGGGCTAATAAATAAGTTAGAAACCTGCTGATGCTCCACAATTGGATGGCAGGACAGAAAAATTCCTATTTCCTACTGCTGAAAACTGCAAGCAGAATGGAGGCAGGATCCAGAGTACATCTCTGCCACGGGTCTCAGTCTCCCATTTCCACTGCCTCCAACACAGTATACCTTTTGTGATGCTATGTCAGTCGATGCATTTTGCAGAAGTACATAGGCCCAAAATTGGCCAGGAGGTTTGGAATTACCAGCTCCCCAACCTGGCAGGATGGAAAGAAACAGAACATGTCCATGAAAAGTCTTCGGAAGTGAGTCAGGTCTTCCACTTGAATCTCGATGCTGTACTGATTGGCCAGGAGCTCAATGGCGCCTTGCACAACATACTCGTTCTGTAAGTGTGAGAGTGAGCAGGTGGAATAGACAACATGGCCTCCTGGTTTGGTGGCAAGGAGTCCAGCCCTGAAAGCAGAAAGTGACAGAAGCAGTGACTTAGCAAGCTTCTCAGTAGTGGAAGAGGAATATAAGGCACTGGAAACATGAACAGAGGAAGCCTACTTTGGGATGGGTAGCTGGTTAGACAGCCTCTGAAGTCCCTTCCACGACAAGCAGAGAGCAACCCAACCTTACACTAGGAGCTCTCTTCTAGGAAGCCTTCTTAAAATGGTCCCCTGAGCTCTGATTCTGGTTATGGACCAAATGGTTATGCTGGCTATAGATTGAGTCCTCACCCCAGCCCTACAGAATCTCTTAGTAGTTACTTTTCTTTCTTTCTTTCTTTCTTTTTTTTTGAATTGGAGTCTCACTGTCACCCAGCAGGCTGGAGTGCAGTGGCATACTCATGGCCACTGCAGCCTCGACTGGGCTCAAGTGATCCTTCCACCACAGCCTTCCAAGTAGCTGGAACTACAGGCACATGCCAACATGCCCAGCTAATGTTTGATTTATTGTAGAGATAAGGTCTTCTCAAGTTGCCCAGACTCGAACCCCTGGGCTCAGGCAATCCTCTCGCCTCAGCCTCCCAAAGTGCTGGGATTACAGGCATGAGCACCACACCCAGCCAGTAGCTACTTTTAAAACGTGTGCTACTCACTGGTGTGGAGGTAAAACAGCATTAGTTAATCTGTGCAGCCCTACTAGATATAATTTTTATGTTCCAGAGAAGATCTCATGATTTCTGTTTCCTCTAGGTAGATCCCCAGCCAGACGACTTCTCTACGAGTGATGGTCTCAGCAAGAGCTTCCAGTCCCACAGTCTGACCAGACTTCTAGAGCACTTTGGCACAAAGTTCTGAGTTTCTATAAGTCTATTACTCACGCAAGAAGCTGCACTTGCAGCATAGGCAACATCTGTCGCTCCTTCTTCCTTGACCGCCGAAAGATATTGTTTTCCTCCTCGTGAAGCGAATGGCGATCTGTGGTACAGGGAACATCCACCAACACCTGCCCAGAGTGTTAAAGGGTAAAGCATTAAAGCTCCTTATAGGCTCCTCTTCTTAGGTCAGTACTGCTTTAGCCCCATGGCCTGGGGGATTTGTGATGCACTCCCTCTGTGCATTCCTCCATTGCAGAGTACCTGACAAGGCTTCTCATTTTAATCTGGTAGACAATTGTGAAATAATGAGTGAGAAAATAGTATATTTAGCAATATTCATGGTTAATCAAAAGTACAAAACCAACACACAAATAACTATAACTAAATAGCTGACATAAACCTAAAAGAGGCCAGGCGCGGTGATTCACCCATGGGCTCAGACAATCCACTCGCCTTGGCCTCTCAAAGTGCTGGGATTACAAGCCGAGCCACGGAGCCTGGCCTTAATTTTTTTTTTTTTTTTTTTAATTTTTAGTCAGGATCTCTCTAATTTTTAGTCGCCCAGGCTGGAGTGCAGTGGCACGATCATGGCTCACTGCAGCCTTGATCTCTTGGGCTTAAGTGATTCTTTCACTTCAGCCTCCCAAGTAACTGGGACTACAGGCATGTGCCACCATGACTAGCTAAATTTTTCTTTTTTGTAGACATAAGTCTTCCTATGTTGCTCAGGCTAGTCTCGAACTCCAAGATTCAAGCAGTCCTCTTGCCTTGGCCTCCCAAAGTGTTAGGATTATATGTGTGAGCCACCATGCAGACAGGGCCAAAAATGTTTTAAAGTAAGAAATGTAAAGTCATTCATTCATTTACTGAGAGCCTACTCTGTGCTAGGTATTAGAGACAAACAGACAAAAATTTTAAAAATAGTCCTACATGTATGTTTCAAAAAAAAGTAAAATCATCTATTGAAAAGATCTGTGAATTTTTAGTTAAGTAGAAACTCCCAATAAATTATTAATGACCCAATATTCAATATTCTGATGTATTCCTAGTCTGCATGAATCAATACAGCACATACAGAGGAAGAAAAATAATGATCACCTTGTGTTCTAGTCAGAACTGTAATGAGGCTGGCCTTCACAGGAAAAAATGACATTAACTAAATGGGGATTCCCAGAATAGGGCCACTGTAATGTTCTGGAAACCACATCATAGAAGAAATTAATATCTTCTGTTTCTAGCAATGTGGCAAACTAGATATCCTGAAAACCAGCTATAATACAAAATACCTGGTAGGGCACGGTGGCTCACGCCTATAATCCCAGCACTTTGGGAGGCCGAGGTAAGAGGATTGCCTGAGCCATGGGTTCGAGACCAGCCTGGGCAACTTGGTGAGGCCCCATCTCTACAATAAATTAAAAAATTAGCGCGGCATGGTGGCACATGCCTGTAGTTCCAGCTACTTGGAAGGCTGAGGCAGAAGGATCGCTTGAGCCCAAGAGGTCGAGGCTGCGGTGGCCGTGAGCATGCCACTGAACTCCAGTCTGGGTGATAGAGTGAGATTCTCACTAAAAAAAAAAAAATAGAGCTGGGCTCGGTGGCTCAGCCTGTAATCCCGCGCCTTTGGGAGGCTGAGGTGAGTGGACTGCCTGAGCCTGCGGGTTCGAGACCCGCCTGGACAGGCAAGACCTCATCTCTACAATAAATCAAAAAATCAGCCGGGCGTGGTAGCGCGCGCCTGTAATTCCGGCTACTCAGAAGGCTGAGGCGGAAGGATCGCCGGAGTCCAGCAGGTCGAGGCTGCGGTGGCCAGGAGCTGCCACTGCACTCCAGTCTGGGCGACAGAGTGAGACTCCAACTCAAAAAACAAAATAATAAAAAAGAATGGAATATATATATTTGTTGTTTTTGTTGAGATAGGTCCTTGCTACATTGCTTAAACTGGTGTCAAACCTCTGGTCTCAAGCAATCCACCCACCTTAGCCTTCCAAAGTGCTAGGATTACAAGCATGGGCCACCATGATCAACCAGAGAAATCTATACATTTTAAAAATACGTTTAAATATAGAGCTCGGGGCCAGGTGCTGTGGGAGGAGGTGGAAGGATCGCCAGAGCCTAGCAGGTCATGTCTGCGGTGGCTGGGAGCATGCCACTACACTCTAGCCTGGGCGACAGAGTGAGACTCCAACTCAAAAATAAATAGATAAATAAACCAACCAACAAACAAACAAATAAAAATATAGAGCTTGTAAAAAATTAGAGAAATCCTCAGAAGCCAAAGAAAAGACAGAAGTACAAATCCAGGTAGCCATGCAGGAGCTGAAGCTGATGACTTTCATCTTTTACTAAACCCAAGTAACCAAAAGCCTAGAAGAGCAGAAAGGAGGGCATTGGGTCCACTTGAGGTAGGAAATTGGAATAGAAATCCATAGCAAAGCCAAATCCTAAAAGGGCTACAGAGATGATCTAAGAAAAAAATCCAGCCCACAATAGTAGGTGACAAAAGAATATGTCTATTTTTGCTTTAACTCTAGGCAAAAAAAAAAAAAGTCTCTTTGAAAATTTTGCACACACCTGTAGTCCCAGCTACTCAGGAGCCTGAGGCAGAAGGATCACTTGACCCCAGAAGTTCAAGGCTACAGTGAGCTATGATTGCAAACTGCACACCAGCCTGGGTGACAGAGCAAGACCTATCTCTAAAATTTTTTAAAAGGAGTATTTTAAAATCATGCAAGCCGGGCTCAGTGGCTCAGCCTGTAATCCCGCGCCTTTGGGAGGCTGAGGTGA
>NW_007249643.1:92539-97450 GCF_000164805.1 Carlito syrichta
GTAGCGCACGCCTGTAATTCCAGTTACTTGGAAGGCTGAGGCAGAAGGATCGCCGGAGCCCAGCAGAAAGAGGCTGCGGTGGCCAGGAGCGGCCACTGCACTCCAGTCTGGGCAACAGAGTGAGACTCCAACTCAAAAAAAATAAATAAATAAAATAAAATAAAATCATGCTTGCACAAAAAAATGATAAGGTTGGGTGCAATGGCTCACACTGTAAGCCCAGCACATTGGGCAGCCAATGCAGGAGGATTGCTTGAGGTCAGGAGTTGGAGATCAGCCTGGGCAACATAGTGAGACCATGTGTCTTTTTTTTTTTTTTTTGAGTTAGAGTCTCACTCTGTCACCCAGATCGGAGTGCAGTGGCTGCTCCCGGCCACCGCAGCCTCGACCTGCTGGGCTCTGGCGATCCTTCTGCCTCAGCCTTCCGAGTAGCTGGAAGTACAGGCGTGCGCTACACACCTGGCTCATTTTGGTATATTGTAGAGATGAGGTCTCGCCAAGTTGCCCAGGCGGGTCTCGAACCTGCGGGCTCAGGCAATCCACTCACCTCAGCCTCCCAAAGGCGTGGGATTACAGGCTGAGCCACCGAACCCAGCTGACCGTGTGTCTTAAAAAAATAATAATTTGGGTGTAGTGGTGCATGCCTGTAGTCCCAGCTACTAGGGAGGCTGAGGTGGGAAGATTGCTTGAACCCAAGACCTCAAGGTTACAATAAGCTATGATCATGCCACTCCACTCCAGCCTGGGCAACAGAGTGAGACCCTATTAGTTTGATTTAGCCATTTCACAATGTATACATAACTCAGCAAAACATGTACATAACAGACACATATGACAAAAATTGACAAATTTTTATTTGTCAATTAAAATCATGCCTGCATGATCTAGAGAACCTCATATTAAAAATTAACAGTCCCAGCCAGGCTCGGTGGCTCAGCCTGTAATCCCATGCCTTTGGGAGGCTGAGGCGAGTGGATTGAGCCCGCGGGTTCGAGACCCGCCTGGGCAACTTGGCGAGACCTCATCTCTACAATAAATCAAAAATCAGCCGGGTGTGGTAGTGCATGCCTGTAATTCCAGCTACTTGGAAGGCTGAGGTGGAAGGAAAGCCGGAGCCCCAGCAGGTTGAGGCTGCAGTGGCCGGGAACGGCCACTGCACTGCAATCTGGGCAACAGAGTGAGACTCCAACTCAAAAAAAAAAAAATTAACAGTCTCTACACCTGACAAAAGCAAATGGTGGTTCTTTTCTGGAAAAATATAAATTAACCCTCAAACCAGCTCTGGTAATTAATAAGGTAATGATCACAAGCTGACAATAAAATCAGATCTTTCTACTTCTAGTTAAAGCAAATGGCTTGTTGCAGACCAGCCTTCCTGCTGGGAACTAGAAAATCTTGACAAAAATATTTAAAATAAGGTGGGCTCGGTGGCTCAGCCTGTAATCCCAGCACTTTGGGAGGCTGAGGTGAGTGGATTGCCTGAGCCCGCAGGTTCGAGACCCACCTGGGTAACTTGGTGAGACATCTCTAAAATAAATCTAAAAAAAAGTCAGCCGGGCGTGGTAGCGTGCACCTGTAGTTCCAGTTACTTGGAAGGCTGAGGCGGAAGGATCACCGGAGCCCAGCAGGTCGAAGCTGCGGTGGCCAGGAGCGGCCACTGCACTCCAGTCTGGGTGACAGAGTGAGACTCCAACTCAAAAAATATATATATTTACAATATCTATCTGAAATCATCAGAGATCTACTAAGGAAGCAAGAACTTGAGGAGCCAACATCCTACAGAGAAAAAGTACATAGAGGTAAGCCAGAGACATTCAGATCTACTGTGACAGCTGAGAAGCTGGAAAATTGAGACTTCCAGCAGTCTCCATGAGGCTGAGAGAACAAAAACTAGAATTCAGAGTCTACTAAGGAGCAGAGGGGGTCCAAATAAACAAACGTCTCATGCTTTGAGTTGGACTCCTTAAATTTAATAACCTAGTATAGAGGTAAACTGGAAATAAAATACTACAGCCCTCACAAAGTTCAGCTTTGAATCAGCCTAATTTCTGACTAAATTAAGATGATTTGCCAGGCACAGTGGCTCATATCTGTAATCCCAGCACTTTGGGAGACAGAGGCAAAAAGATTGCCTCATCTCTACAATAAATTTTTAAAAATTATCTGGGTGTGGTGGCGTACACCTGCAATTCCAATTACTTGGAAGGCTGAGGCGGAAAGATTGCCTGAGCCTAGCAGGTCAAGCTGCAGTGGCTGTGGGTGTGCCACTGCATTCCAGCCTGGGCAACAGAATGAGTCTCCAACTCAAAAAAAAAAGATCTGCCTTGATATTAACTGTTTGCCTGAAGCAAACAAATCCTTTCTAGAGGAAGATAACACCATCAGACCTCAGATCATCTCCAAAATTTTTCATACACATCTGGCATTCAAATGAAAAAAATTACTAACTTACTAGGAGACAAAACTAAATGCCTAAAAACCAAGAGAACAAATAGATACAGAAGCAGACTCTTAAGATACAGATATTAGAATTTTCAAACCTAGTGTCTGAAACAATGATGATTAATTTGTTCAAAAAGTTAGATGAAAAGACAGAAATTTTTATAATTTCCAGTTTCTACAGAACTGGAAAAAAAAAAAGAATCAGACAACCCCCATACCACTGTACCCAGTCAGAGAGAAATTCAAAAACTGGAAAATACAATAACTGAAAATTTTTTTTTTTTTTTGAGTTGGAGTCTCTGTCACCCAGACTGGAGTGCAGTGGCTGCTCCCAGCCACCACAGCCTCGACCTGCTGGGCTCCGGCAATCCTTCCGCCTCAGCCTTCCAAGTAGCTGGAATTACAGGCGTGCACTACCACGCCCGGCTGATTTTTTATTTATTGTAGAGATGAGGTCTCGCTGCCTAGGCGGGTCTCGAACCCGCGGGCCCAGGTAATCCACTCACCTCAGCCTCCCAAAGGTGCGGGATTACAGGCTGAGCCACCGAGCCCGGCGAGGTTTTTGGTTTTAAATTGAAACATGAACTTCTGTCTAGTTTTTGAAATGGTCACAACAGATAATATGATCTTAATATGGAACTATATAGTTTTTTAAATGTTAGGAAGAAAAACAGAATATTAGAAACAAATCTTGTTTCTGTCGATAAAAAATTCATGTAAAAGTTCATGTTTATATGCATCAGGAAAAGGTTAAGACTGAGTTTTCTAAAATGCACTTAATATACTGATTTAGATTTAAGATACTGTGTTTCTAAATATTTTCTCCACCTCCTGAGTTGAAAGAAACTGGAGACAGTCAGCCAAATCGCTAGACTTTTACGCCTGCTTGGTTCTGAGGTCCAGGAAAGCAACAAAAATAAAAGCAGGATCTTAGACAAGTTGCAGAGCGGGCCCTGAGAGACAATCAGATGCACTTTCCCCCAGAAGACCGGGAAATTTTTCAACACACAATTAATCCCCAGTGAGTTACACTGGATCCCTCATCTTCAAAGCTTATCAAGCATTTGGCTGGAGCTCTGACTCACTGAGAAACTTTCAAGAGAGGTGAGACGCAAAAGGGTTTTTAATCCAAGTATTTTCCTCCCCTCACAATCCTAAAGGAGCTAGTTCTATTAAAATGAAACATTTCAGTCACAAATATGCACAGCAGGAAGACTGGGCTGGAAGTCTGGCCCAGGGCTCCAGCACAGAGATCCCAGTAAGGATCCCTAACTTCAAACCCAGGACCCAGGCAGACAGAGTGTCCTCTGGCTTAAGTCAGAGAAACGTACCAGATGGGTTTCTACAGCCCTCTGCTAAATGTAAAGTCCCTCGGGCACCACAACATCTAGTCTCCAGGCAGATTTTCTAGTATGACAAACCTCTCCACTTCTGCTTTGAGACAACTTTCTTCATACCTGTAACTTGGTTTCCCAAAAACATGCCTGGGAAAAAGTGGGGAGAGGTCAAGGAAAGGGTAGAGATAAGAAACTCCAAAAAAAGGCAAGGGCCTATCTAGCTGCGGGAGAGACTCCGCTTTCTCCCCATCACCAGCCTTCTCCAGATCTCCTTTCTTGGGGGCCCTTCAGCACAGGCAGAAGGCGGTAGTGAGGACCTGAAACCCAGGCTCTGTCAGCTCTACAGCTCCTGTCACAAACACAGCAAGAGACAGAAGAAGAATCCAGAGATTCATCCCAGCGTGAGGATTTAATGTGTGTGCAGATTCAAACAAACAAAGCAATGAAGCCACAAAGCAGGAAATCTGAACACGGACCAGATATCTGGTGATATTAAGGCGTTCTTACTGAGTTTTAGGCTTGCTACCGGTACTGTGGCTGTGTTTCCAGCAAGGCCTTATACTGAACTGTGGCTGTGTTTACAGCAAGGCCTTATACTGAACTGTGGCTGTGTTTACAGCAAGGCCTTATACGGAACGGCGCACACCAAAGGGTCCCCTAACGCCAGCCCTAACAGTCGGCGATGTGCTTTGGATCGTGCGGGCAGGGCATAGGTGAGCAGGACGAATCACTGCCGACGTGGGGGGATGGGAACGGCTCGTTCTGCTATTTTCTCCACGTCGGTGCGTTTGAGCATGTCCTACCGAAAAGCTGGCCAGTCGCGGTGGCTCACACCTGCAACCCCAGCACTCTGGAAGGCCAAGGCAGGAGGGTCGCTTAGGGCCAGGGGCTCAAGATCAGCCTGGACATCACAGCCAGGCCCTTTTCAACGTCTCCAGTGCTAAAGAGAGAGACAAAGTCGCAAAGGGGCTCGCGGCGGGTTCCCCTCCAGTCTGCGCCGCTCTCCCGAGCTTGCTGGACGCAGCTCCAAGCAGGAAAGCGGCAGGGGCCGCCAGGCGAGGGCGCGTCCGGCGGGGGTGGGGCGGGGCGCTGGAGACCCCCGGGCTCCAGGGCCCCCGGAGTCGCCGGCTTT
>NW_007249643.1:97470-98707 GCF_000164805.1 Carlito syrichta
CACTGCCCTCCAGTCTGGGCGACAGAGTGAGACTCCAACTCAAAAAAAAAAAACAAAAAATAAGAAACAATGGCTAGCAAAAGAAATAAGATCTTTTGCTGAAATTCTAAAAGAAAACAACTGCCAACATAAAAGTCTTATGTCCAGTGATATTACCTTTCAAATTTGTTCTTCAGATTCAGTGAATCCCTGGAAAAGCCCTGAAAATTTTGTTGTACAAATTGACAAGCTGATTCTAAAGTTTACAAAAATGCAAAAGACCAATAAATAGCCAAGAGAAATTTGAAGAAAAACAAGGTTGGAGGATCTACTATACCACATATCAAGATTTATTATAAAGCTACAGCAATTAAAACAGTGTAGGTTTTCTGTGTGTATGTGTGTGTGTGTGTGAGTGTGTTTAAGTTTTAAGACAAAGTTTATTAGAGAAAGAAGAGATAAAAGAAAGGGAAGCCAGGCTCGGTGGCTCAGCCTGTAATCCCGCACCTTGGAAGGCTGAGGTGAGTGAATTGCCTGAGCCCACGGGTTCGAGACCCGCCTGGGCAACTTGGTGAGACCTCATCTCTACAATGAATCAAAAAAATTAGCTGGAGCCGGGCTCGGTGGCTCAGCTTGTAATCTCGCGCCTTTGGGAGGCAGAGGTGAGTGTATTGCCAGGTTCGAGACCCGACTGGGCAACTTGGCGAGACCTCACATCTACAATAAATCAAAAATGAGCCGGGTGTGGTAGCACGCACCTGTAGTTCCAGCTACTTGGAAGGCTGAGGCGGAAGGATTGCCGGAGCCCAGCAGGTCGAGGCTGCGGTGGCTGGGAGCAGCCATTGCACTCCAGTCTGGGCAACAGTGAGACTACAACTCAAAAAAAAAAAAAGAAAGGGGGACATGCCAGGGCTGGCATGGGCAAAGAAATCGCTACAGTATAGTTTCTTGAAAAGAAAAATAAATAGGTCAATAGAATAGAGTCCAGAAATAGACCCATAAATATAGATGCTTGATTTATGACAAAGGTGACACTGTAGAGCAATAGGAAATTAATAATTTTCAGTAACTGGTGCAGGGTCAACTAGATATCATTTTTGTATCCTTACTTCTTTTACTGTACATAAAAATCAATTCCAGAAATCAGCCGGGTGTGGTAGCGCATGCCTGTAATTCCGGCTACTTGGAAGGCTGAGGCGGAAGGATTGCCGGAACCCAGCAGGTCGAGGGTGCGGTGGCCAGGAGCGGCCACTGCACG
>NW_007249643.1:98727-99307 GCF_000164805.1 Carlito syrichta
ACCGAGCCCGGCTGCTAAATGAATTCTTATTTAATCTTCACCTGTCGGACAGACACTCATTTTACAGATAAGGAAATGGAAGTTTAACTGAAAAATTATCCTCATTTTACAGATAAGGAAACCGAAGTTTAACTGAAAAATTAAGTGACTTGCCCAAACTTCTCTGGTTGGTAAATGATGGAGCCAGGACTCAAATCCCAGCAGTCTGACACCAGAATCCTTGCACTAATCCACATAGCAAGCAATCTATAGATTTTAATTCAATTTAATTCAGGAAGAATTTTCTAATATCAGAAGTACCCAACAAATCAACTGATCAGTGGATAATGAAAATGTGAGACATATATATATGTGTATATATATACATATAAATATATTTATATACACACACTATGAAATACTATTCAGTCATAAAAAATGAAATGTCTTTTGCAGCAATTTGGATAGAATTGGGTAACATCATCCTAAATGAACTAATGCAGGAACAGAAAGTCAAACACCATATGTTCTCACTGATGAGTGGAAGTTAAACTAAGGATCTGCAAAAAGGCATACAGAATGGTAAAATGGACACTGGAGA
>NW_007249643.1:99327-101761 GCF_000164805.1 Carlito syrichta
CCGTCCGTTTGGCCCGCAGAGCCCTGCGACTGGCCCCCCTGGCCCGGGGAGGCGGGCGTGCCGCGGCCCTCGGGGCGGGGCCGGCGTCGAAGGAGGCGGGATCTTTGGGGGGGCGGCGCTCCCCATTGGGCGCCCGGGCCGAGGTTCTTTCTTCCAGAATGAAAGGGAGGCGGAGTCGGCGGGGAGGCGGTGCGGCTTTCCGCCATGGCCCACTATAATTGCCCTGCGGCGACGTCAATCACGGCGAGTAGGCTGGGGATTGGGGCTTCGCGGGACGGGGCGTGACAAGAAGTGCCAGGTGTACAGAAAGAGTCCCCCTCGGTTCCCAGGTTGGGTCAGCCTGTGAGACTGGGACTTCGCGAGGTAGACTGGGCAATACCGATAAAAAGTCCAGCTGCTCATCTGTTGGTCATGTTCTTTTTTGAAATTGGAAAATACAGTTTATTTAGAAAGTAAATGAGAGAGAGACACAGAGAGATTGGTTCACCTCCCCAAGGTAGGGGAGGGGGCCAAAGCTTAGGAAACATGGTGGCCATAGCCCACATAGAGTTTAACAAACCAATGGCCTGTCCTTTTCTTAAACAGTCTTCCTTCGGGAAAAACTGGAGGGCGATGGGCCATAGGTTTCAAATGAACGTTTTTGCAGTGGCATGGGCCTCTGGGTGGCTTTTCTAAAAATTAGCTAATCATCTAAGTCACCCAAAGCTCCCCGAAAAAGTCTTATAATAGCACAGTGATGAGAGAGTGGGATCTGGAGTTGCTGGGCCTGAGTTGGAATCTCCACTCGGCCAAGTTACAAGTTATACAAGTTGCATAACATTTAAGCAGCTTTTTTCTTCTTTCTTCTGTGTGTAACTTCAATTTCCTCATCTGTAAAATGAAAGTGATAATAGCAAATAACTTAAATGGTTCTGAAGATATAAACTGAGAACATGAACTTACAAACCACTTAGCACCAGTGCCTAGCCAAAATAAGTTTTTTTCTTCTTCTTTTTTTGAGTCGGGATTTCACTCTGTAGCCCAGGCTGGAATGCAATGGCGTGATAATCACAGCTCACCGCAGCCTCAACCTCCTGGGCTCAGGCAATACTTCTGCTTCAGCCTCCTGAGTAACTGGGACTGCAGGCACCTCCACGCCAGCTAATTTTTAAAGGTTTTGTAGAGATGAGGTCTCACTGTGTTGCCTAGGTTTGCCAAAATAAGTTCTTGATAAATGTCGGCTTCTTGAGTGTCTCAGATTTACTAAATCAGAACCTCCTGAAAGAAGCTCAGGTATCCCTGAAGATCTCCAGTTAATTGGCCAGCTTTGGGAACCATGGTCTTAAAGATTATTCTGCCCCCCCCATGTACAGACAGATACAGTGAAGACTAGGAAAAAAACAACTGACCTAGGGTTACACAAGGGCCACCAACTAGAACTTTGCTCTTTTACTTTATCTTCCTGCTTCTAACTAGAGAGGGCCATGCTCAACAGAAAAAAATAATTAGTGACTGTGAGTCCATTCACTTCTATAGATAATTTTTGCATAATCATGAAAATACCAGCCACAGAGGATTTCTGGAGAGGAATCTGAAGACAGAAAAGATGCAGCATTTGCATCAAGAAACGTATACTTTAGTTAGGGAGCCAGACTGCTTCAAATTACTGGGCAAAGTGGAGAATAAATACTCTCTTACTAAACAACTTCCCTACATTCTGCCTTAGAAACATGGTATGCAAGGATTTTACTCAGAGATCTAAACTCCCTGGAGACCTTGAATGCACGTGCCATTTGCTACACATGCTACAAATCATGGCATGCATTTGTATCACTTAGGAGTCAACATATCATCCAGTACTTTGTAATCCTTGAAAAATGATAAGAAAATCTTGTTGTCTTGTGAAAATGGCCTCCAAAGAAAGCCAAACACTAGTTTTAAGACTGAAGTGAAGAGAAATTGTAGAGGCCTAAGAAAGCAATGTTTTGAGATAGAAATAGGGAGTTTTGAACAAATAAAGAAGGGACTGGGATTCAGACCACAGTTCATTCCTCATTCAGTTGAAAGGAATAAAGAAGGCCAGGCTTGGTGGCTCAGTTTGTAATCCCAACATTTTGGGAGGCTGAGGCGAGTGGATTGCCTGAACCCACAGGTTGGAGACAAGCCTGGGCAACTTGGCAAGATCTCGTTTCTACAATAAGTAAAAAATTAGCCAGGTGTGGCAGCGTGCACCTGTACTTCTGGCTACTTGGAAGGCTGAGGTGGAAGGACCCCCTGAGCCTAGCTGGTCGACGCTGGGGTGGCTGTGAGTGTACCACTGCACTCCAGTGTGGGCGACAGAGTGAGACTCCAACTCAAAAAAAAAAAAAAAATTGGCCGGGCTCGGTGGCTCAGTCTGCAATCCCAGTGCTTTGGGAGGCCGAGGTGAGTGAATTGCCTGAGCCCGCGGGTTCAA
>NW_007249643.1:101781-152060 GCF_000164805.1 Carlito syrichta
AAATCAAAAACTATCCGGGCATGGTAGCGCGTGCCTGTAGTTCCAGCTACTTGGAAGGCTGAGGCGGAAGGATCTCCGGAGTCCAGCAGGTCGATGCTGCAGTGGCCAGGAGTGGCCACTGCACTCCAGTCTGGGTGACAGAGTGAGACTCCAACTGAAAAAAAACCCCAAAAAACAAATATTAAGAAAAGGTGATTCACAAAACAGTTTCAGCAAGTGCTCCAGACAACATTTACACATAGCTTTAAATTTTTATAACTGCTTTTATATCTTGTGTTTATACAATCATTAAATATTTTAATGGGTCACTTACTTTTTTCAGTGACATGTTATAGGTGAAATTATATACTGTTAGCAGTATTTAATTTGCAAATTTGACGAGGTCTCTGCATATATCCCTCACATTTGTCAATGGGCTAAGGTGCTTGAAATAAACAAGCTTGTCTGCATACTCAATAATAATCTCTTAATTATTCCTTACATTTGTATGGCAGGTTTTATATATATATATATATATATATATTTGTTTTGGTTTTTTTTGAGTAGGAGTCTCACTCTGCTGCCCAGGTTGGAGTGAAGTGGCATGCTCACTGCCCCCACAACCTTGACCTGCTGGGCTCAGGTGATCCTTCTCCCCCAACCTTCCAAGTAGCTGGAACCACAGGCATGTGCCACCACACCCAGTGAATTTTTTTATTTATTGTAGAGACGAGGTTTCACCAAGTTGTCCAGGCTGGTCTTGAACCCCTGGGCTCAGGCAATCCTCTTGCCTCCACCTCCCAAAGTGCTGGGATTACAGGCATGAGCCACCACACCTGGCCAGCAGGTTATAATTTTTAAAGTGCATCCACATACATTATCTCATTTGTCATCTTTATGGTACTGGGAGGGAAGAAAGGCAGAGATGATTGCTCTGGAAGAACCTGAGTCCCAGGAAGCTAATGTCGCTTGTTAGGGGAAGTATGGTTAAGTACATTGTAGACCCTGGACTGGAAGCCTGACCCAGCACATTCTCCATATGTAGCGTGGGATGGGAAAAACACGAGGACCTTGAAACTTGGCTTTATTACCTGCCAGCTGTGTGATCTTGAACAAGTCACTTAACATTTCTGAGACTTCGTTTCCTTCTCTATAAAATTAGGATAAAATAAGGCGTGGCCAGATGTGGCAACTCATGCCTTGTAACTCCCAACCCTGTGAGAAGCCATGGTGGGAAGATAGCTTGAACCCAGTAGGTTGAGGCTGCAGTGAGCTATGAGCACACCATTGCACTCCAGCCTGGGCAACAGAGAAAAACCCCGTCCTTAAAAAATAAATAAACAGGCCATTGCTTTGCTAAACTCTGGTGTGTCCACATGGCTCTCTGAGCTACTGTGGCCATGTTTCTTAGCTTTAGCCCCCTCCCCTACCTTGGGGAGGTGAATCTCTCTCTCTCTCTCTATCTCCTCTCTCTTCTCTCTCTAATTTACTTTCTAAATAAGTTATATTTTCCAATCTAATAAATAAATAAGTTCATACATATAAGGATCCAGCAAAAGACCTTGCACATAACAGACACTCAGTACATTGTAATATTATTATTATTATTACTATTATTTTGAGTTGGAGTCTCACTCTGTCACCCAGACTGGAGTGCAGTGGCTGCTCTCGGCCACCGCAGCCTCGACCCGCTGGGCTCCAGCGATCCTTCCGCCTCAGCCTTCCAAGTAGCTGGAACTACAGGCGCGCGCTACCACGCCTGGCTGATTTTTGATTTATTGTAGAGATGAGGTCTCACCAAGTTGCCCAGACGGGTCTTGAACCCACGCGCTCAGGCAATCCACTCACCTCGGCCTCCGAAAGTGCTGGGATTACAGGCTGAGCCTGTATCATCTTGGAGCTTTGGTAACTCAACTCTATAATAACAATAGCATGATGATGAAGAATCTATAAGGATGACAGATTGTATGATACTAAAAAAAAACAAAAACCCTGGGAAATGGCCTAGTTGCATGGCCTAGTTGAGTACCTAGTTGAAGGTACCTAGTTGAGTACCTAGTTGAAGGTACTCCTGCATAAATGCAATAACACACCGTTCCTAAAAAGAACACACCAGACTGAAATTTGTAAACAGTTGGCCCACAGCTATGCTTTCTTGGGCCACAACATGTGGCCCATGGGGCGGACTGAGTACTCCTCCCAATTTGTGCTCAATTCCACCTCTCAAGCTGAGAAGCAGCCATAAGGGAGGGTTGGATGGCAGGGCCTAGAACATATATGTGGAACAGTGAGCTCAACTTGAAGCTCAAGAGGAGGGAACCGTCAGGGCTCCCTCACTCTCCAGCTGGCTGGGGGCTAAGGAGATCGGCAGCCCAAGGTCCGGGATAGGGCCCAGGACTCCGGGGTTCCCAAGAAGAACGGGATCCCCTCGGGTCCCCTGCATGCAGTCTCCTTGTGAGGTCCTAGTAGGGCTTATACGGCCTGGGAAGCATGTAGGTAAGCTGCATGGGGTGAGGGGACCGAGAAGTCCCCCCGTCCCTGAGCATGGAATCTTGCCAACAACTACCAAATACTGAGACCTGGGAGCTTCCTGTTGGTGCTTGTCAGTTATATTTCTCCACTGCATGAGAAAGCCAAAGAGCTATGAGTAAGAAAAGGAAACGTTAAGTAGACTTAAGGGAACTCAGGTGCCAAAGAGAAGATAAAGCAGAACATCTCACACAGCGGTAAATAGATGGAAACTTTACATCATCACCATCACCGTCACCCCATTCCACCTTGGGAGAATTGGCATACAAAGACATTGAACAACAGCAAATCATAACTTCAAATAATAATAATAATAGAAGCGAGGATGGGAGCCCCTGAGAACTGCGGAAAACAAAATGAGAGACTGCAAAGATAAAAATGAAAGAAAAAGCCGGGCTCGGGGGCTCAGCCTGTAAAACCGCGCCTTTGGGAGGCTGAGGTGAGTGGATTGCCTGAGCCCGCGGGTTCGAGACCCGCCTGGGCAGCGAGACCTCATCTCCACAATAAATCACAAAATCAGCCGGGCGTGGTAGCACATGCCTGTAATTCCAGCTACTTGGAAGGCTGAGGCGGAAGGATCGCCGGAGCCCAGCAGGTCGAGGCTGCGATGGCCGAGAGCGGCCACTGCCCTCCAGTCTGGGTGACAGAGTGAGACTCCAACTCAAAAAAAAGAAAGAAATATCTCAAAACCCAGAGGAAAAGTATAAAGAGATGAAAATTGTAAGAGAAAGGAGGGGAGATCCAGGAGCCCTAGCATGTGAATAAGAGATCTAGAAGGAGGAGAGGGAAAGAGATGGAGAGGAAGTATTTAAGGAAATAATAAATTGACTCCCTTTTCTAAGAATATAGTGGGTCAAATACTCAGACTAACCCTCCTGCAGCAACAATTACAAATACTGCACAAACTACCCTAAGAGTCACTGGGCGGGGCGCGGTGGCTCAGCCTATAATCCCAGCACTTTGGGAGGCCGAGGTGAGAGGATTGCCTGAGCCTGGGGGCTTGAGACCAGCCTGGGCAATTTGGTGAGACCCTCATCTCTACAATAAATCAGAAAAAAAAAATAAAAAGCTGGACATGGTAGTACATGCCTGTAGTTCCAGCTACTTAGGGCTGAGGCAGAAGGATCACCTAAGCCCGGCAGGTGGAGACTGCGGTGGCCATGAGCTACACTCCAGCCTGGACGAAAGAGTGAGATTCCAACTAAAATAAATAAATAAATAAGAGTCACTGAAGGCCACACGTGGTGATTCACGTCTGTAATCCCAGCACTTTAGGAGGCCGAGGTGAGAGGATTGCCTGAGTCCACAGGTTCGAGACCAGCCTGAGCCACTTGGTGAGACCTCATCTCTACAATAAATCAAAAAGTTAGCCAGGCATGGTGGCACATGCCTGTAGTTCCAGCTACTTGGAAGGTTGAGGAGGAAGGATCACCTGAGTCCGGCAGGATGAGGCTGCAGTGCCCGTGAGTGTGCCGCAACACTCTAGCCTGGGCAACAAAGTGAGACTTCAAATAAAAAAAAACCCAAAAAACAAAACAGTCACTGAGCTGCTGGGCCTGGTGACTCGTGTCTGTAATCCCAGCACTTCAAGAGGCGGAGGTGAAAGGATTGCCTGAGCCCACAGGTTTGAGACCAACTTGGGCAACTCGAAGAGATCTCATCTCTACAATAAACCAAAGAATCAGCCGGGCATGGTGGCGCATGCCTACAGTCCCAGCTACTTGGAAGGCTGAGACAGAAGGATTATCTGAGCCCAGCAGGTAGGTCAAGGCTGCAGTGACCATGAGCGTGCCACTACACTCCAGCTTGGGCGACGGAGTAAGACTCCGACCTCCCAAAAAAAAGAGTCACTGAGCTGAATAAGGATGCTGAGTAAGGATGCCAGAATCAAATTTTCTGAAGGCAGAAATTCAGAGTTAACTAATAAGTTGTGAAACCTCCAGCTGCCCCAGGACATCTGCTGAACCCTGGTAAATCTGACCTTCTATTATCCTGGCTATAGGTGAGAGACAGGAGACAAAGCCTAGAGGTCATCAAAGGTGGGAGTCTGATAAAAGACCACAGTGTAAAACCAGGACCCAGAGGACCACTATGCATTCCATGAAAGGTTGAGCTAGTAATTTCAATAGTATGGATATGGATACCAATCATTTACCAGCAGATTAAATTCCAAGGAAAGTAAGTGCATATTAAAAAAAAAAAATCACTGTCTGGGTGCAGTGGCTCATGCCTGTAATCCTAGCATTTGGGGAGACAGAGGCAAGAGGATCACTTGAGCCCAGGAGTTCGAGGTCAGCCTGGGCAACATAGCCAGACCTCATCTCTACCAAAAAGAAAAATTAAAACATTAGCTGGGCATGGTGGTGCATACCTGTAGTTCCAGCTACTTAGGAGGCTCAAGTGGAAGAATCACCTGAGCCTGAGAGGTCAAGGCTGCAGTGAGCTGTGATCTTGCCACTGCACTCCAGCTTGGGTGACAGAGTGAGACTCCTACTCAAAAAAAAAAAAAAAAAAAAAAATCGCTAAACACACAAGAAAATAGGCATCATGAATGAAAAGCCAGCCCAAGCTATAGATGACATAATCACATTCACAAAGATTTGACATATTAAAATTAACAAACACAGATAATAAAATCAATATATTTAATATTTCTACAGAAATAAAAGAGGGCATTGAAGTCTTAGTAAGAGGTCAGGCTCAGTGAGTCACACTTGTAATCCTAGCACTTTAAGAAGATGAGGTAGGAGGATCATTTGAGCCAAAAGTTTGAGCCAGTCTGGGCAATATAGCAAGACCCCATCCCTACAAAAATAAAATTTCAGTAAGAAATGGCAGAATAGGTCAGGTGCGGTAACTCAGCCTGTAAGCTCAGCACTTTGGGAGGCCAAGTGAAAGATGGTGGCGGTAACTCAGCCTGTAAGCTCAGCACTTTGGGAGGCCAAGTGAAAGATGGTGGCGCACAGTGAGACTCAACACCCGTGAAGGCCAAGAGATTTAATGAGTCTAATGCGGTGGACTACAGGACCTGAGGGTCAGGCTGTAGCCCCGAGGCAAGGGCACAGCGGCCTTTATAAGGGGCTTAGGGCGACCTGTCAGTCGTTTATAGGTCGGCTGGCAGAGCTTCATTTAGGTTGGTGGGTTTTTCGCAGGCGGGAAAGGGTACAGAGGAAGAACCCGGAAGGCACCGTTTCAGTTGCCATTTTAGTTTGCCGGGTCGCCATTTTGGTGGGGGCCGGGTTTAGGCCCCTTTCCAGGAAAGGGAGGGGACGTGGCTTTACTTGTGGCTGGCGGTGGCCCTTCACCGAGGCAAAAGGATTGCTTGAGAACAGGGGTTCAAGACCAGCCTGAGCAACTTGGTGGGACCTCTTCTCTACAATAAATCACAAAAACTAGCCAAATGTGGTGGCATGCGGTAGTTCCAGCTACTTAGAAGACTGAGGTGGAAGAATCGCTGGAGCCCAGCAGGTCGAAGCTGCAGTGGCTGTGAGTGTGCCACTGCACTCCAGCCTGGGCGACAAGAGTGAGATTCCAACTCAAAAAAAAAAAGGGGGGGAGGATATAAAAATGTCTGGGAAGATGTGGAGAATGAACCAAGTAATATATCTAAAAAGTAAAAACAAATAATAATTGAAATAGATACTTAGTGCGTATCTATTTAGTGTGAAACTGCAGAATAAGACAGATAAAAGAGAATGAACTGGAATATAGATCTGAAAAAATTACATTGAATCCAACACAGAGAAAGTTTTGGAAAATATGAATGGGAGAACAAGACAGGAAAGAAAGAGGAAGACTATCTAACATATGTCCAACCAACGGTCCAGAGAGGCTCGAAATGAAGAAGAGGCCGTATTTGAGAAGATAATAGCTGAGATTTTAAACTGACAAATGACATGAAATGCTTAGCGTGATAAATAGAACGGAATCCAGCCCAAGATATACCATAGTGACATTGAAAGACATCAAAGGCAAAGAGATCTTAAAAGCAGCCAGGGAGAAAATAATAATAGCTACTATGCATATAATAGTTACTAGGGGCCCCGCACTGCTCTGAGCACTTTGCATCTACAAACTCGTATAATCCTCAAAGGAACCAGTAAACTGAGAGCTGATATCTCAATGACAAAAATGAAAGCCAGATGGGAAATAGTATCTTAAAAGCACCATGAGAAAATAATTAACCTAGAATTGTAAACTCAGTAAAAATATCTCCCATGATTGGGAGGTATTTTTAACAAACAAAGAGAGAGGATTATTTTCTATGAATAATGTGTTTTGGGGCTGAATGGTGTCGGCGCCTCCCCCCCTAAATTTCTATGTTGAAATCCTAGATCTTCAGTAGCTCAGCAAGTGACTGTAAATCTGGGGATGGGATCTTTAAAGATGGAATTGAGGTAAGAGTAGGTCATTAGGGTGGACCCTAATCCAGTGTAACTGGTGTACTTACCAGAAAAGGAAACTTGGACATAGAAGATCCCTGTAAAGACAAAGGGAGATGATGCCGTCTACAAGCCAGGGACAGAGGCCTCAGGAGAAACCAGCCCTGCCCACATCTTAAGTTTGGACTTCTAGGCTTGAGAAAACACATTTCTATTCTTAAACAACCCAGTCTGTGGTACTTTGTTATGGCAGCCCTAGAAAATGAATACAATGTGATTCAGGAAGAAGAAACAATAATCTCTAAAGGAAGGTCGGACATAGGAAAAGAATGGCAAACATTTTTTTGAACATACAGGTAATAGGTATCATTGACTGTATTAACAACAACTTGCAGCCAGGTGTGGTGGCTCAAGCCTGTAATCCCAGCACTTTGGGAGGCCGAGGTGAATGGATTGCATGAATCTGAGGGTTCAAGACCAGCCCGGACAACTTGGTGAGACCTCGTCTCTACAATAATAATTTTAAAAAATTAACTGCGGTGGTAGCGTGAACCTGTAGTTCCTGTTACTTAGAAGGCTGAGGTGGAAGGATCGCCGGAGCCCAGCAGGTAGATGCTGGGTAGGCCGTGAGTGTGCCACTGCACTCCAGCCTGGGTGAGACTCCAACTCAAAAAAACAAAACAAAACAAATTTGTTAAGTTAAGAAAAAAATAGAACTCAAATACTAGACTCTAAAGGCACATATATTGGAAAGGAAACCATCATAATTAAAATCTCCTAGAATCTTTGAATTGTTTGAGAAGAGAATAAATATTTATATTAATGTTAAACTTTGTCAAGTATTCATGTTGCAATTTCTAGAGTAAACCCAAAAAGAAGAAAAATAGAATGTATAAATTACACATTAGCAAAGGGGATAAAAATGAAATGAGAAAACAAAAACCAATCAATATAAAAGAGTGAGAGAGATAAAGAAAAGAGAAACATAAGAATTAAAAGCAGGGCCAGGCGTGGTGGGTGGTTCACGCCTATAATCCCAGCACTTTTGGGAGGCCAAGGTGAGAGGATTGCCTGAGCCCATGGGTTCGAGGCCAATCTGGGCAACATGGCACGACCTCATCTCCACAATAAATCAAGAAAAATTAGCTGAGCGTGGTGGTGTATGCCTGTAGTTCCAGATACTTGGAAGGCTGAGGCAGAAGGATCGACTGAGTCCAGCAGGTCGAGGCTGCAGTGGCTGTGAGCATGCCACTGCACTCCAGCCGGGGCGACAGAGATTCCAACTCAAAAAAAAAAGAAAAGAAAAAAAGAATTAAAAGCAGTACAAATAGGGCAAAGTAAGAAGGTGAAAATAAATCTAAATGCATGAATCATCAAAATACATGCAAATAGACTAAAATAGTTATAAGCGACATATCTAGGGACCCAGGAAACATCTAAAGATCAAAGTAAAAGAATGGAATCTGGGCTCGGTGGCTCAGCCTGTGATCCCGTGCCTTGGGAGACTGAGCTGAGGGGATTACCTGAGCCCGCGGGTTCGAGACCCACCTGGGCAACTTGGTGAGACCTCATCTCTACAGTAAATCAAAAATCAGCTGGGTGTGGTAGCGCGTGCCTGTAAGTTCCAGCTACTCGGAAGGCAGAGGCGGAAGGATCGCCGGAGCCCAGCAGGTCGAGGCTGCGGTGGCCGGGATCAACCACTGCACTCCAGTCTGGGCGACTGAGTGAAACTCCAACTCAAAAAAAAAAAAGAAAAAGAAAAAGAAAAAGAATGGAGACAGACTTGCTAGGCAAATATTACCTAAAAGTAACTAACTAACTGTTTGAACTTTTTTTTTTTTTTTTTTTGAGATCGGGTCTGGCTTTATCGCTCTAACTGATTAATAGTTCAAACAACTGGGTGCGGTGGTTCATGCCTGTAATCCCAGCACTTTGAGAGGCTAACATAGGAAGATCTCTTGAACCCAGGAGGCAGAGATTGCAGTGAGCTATGATTGCGCCACTGCACTCCAGCCTGGATGACAGAGTGAGACGCTGTCTCAAAACAAAAAACAAAAATGCAATAGTTCAAAGAGTTGAAAAATGCAATTGTGGTAGTCTACTATATTAGTAGACCCCGAACCACTTCTCCTTATATAGACCACTTCACTTAAATCTGGATTGGGCTAGAACTTGTTCTGACAAACAGAATGTGGTGGAGGTGACATTCTGCCAGTTCCAGGTGTGAGCCTTAAGAAAGCCCGATAACTTCTGCTTTTGTGTTCTTGATTCCTGTAAGCCAAGTAGAATGTCCCTGCTACCCTTTTGAAGATACCATGGCAAAGGTAAAGGTACCGAGGGCACTGGGGAGGACACCCATCCCAGTGTCCCAGCTGAGCCCAGCCCTCAGTCAACCTGCTAGCTGAATCACCCAGCTAAGTCCAGCCCAGGGTGCAAATCATGACAAAATAAAATGTTTTAAGACACTAAACTTTGGAGTGGTTTGTTATACACCAATAGATAACTGAAGCAACAATGAACAAGTCTGACCTAATATATGTTGAGCCGTGTGTCCAAAAATTAGGGATTATATGTTCTGTTCAAACTTGGGGAACATTTTCCAAAACTGACCAAACACCAGGCCATACAGCAAGTTTCAACACATTTTCAAGGACTGGTGTCCTTTAAACCACACTTTCGGATCATTTTGCAATTACATTTGAAACCACTACCATAAAGATATCTTCTGAAAACTTCAGTTATAGCAATTAAAAATACACTTTTGCTGAGTATGGTGGCTCACGCCTGGAATCCCAGCAGTTCCGGAGGTTGAGGAGGGAGGATCCCCTGAGTCCAGGCGTTCGAGACCAGCCTAGATAACATGGCAAGACCGTGTCTCTATGAAAAATCACAAAATTAGCCAGGTGTGGTGGCATGCAACTGTAGTCCCAATTACTTGGGAGACCAAGGTGGAAGGATTGCCGGAGCACAGCAGGTTGAGGCCGCGGTGAGCTGTGATCATGTCACTGCACTCCAGCCTGGGTGACAGAGATAGAAGAGACCCTGACTCAATAAACAAACAAACAAATAAAACACTTTTTAAAAAACTCATCAAGCAAAGATGAAATTTATTTATTTATTTTTTTTGAGTCGGAGTCTCACTCCATCGCCCAGGCTGGAGTACAGTGGCATGCTCACGACCATCCCTGTGTCTACCTGCTGGGCTCCAGCAATCCTTCTGCCTCAGCCTTCTAAGTAGCCAGAACTACAGGCGTGCACACCCAGCTAATTTTTGATTTTTTTTTTTTTTTTTTTGTAGAGACAAGGTCTTACCAAGTTGCCCGGGCTAGTCTCGAACCCCCAGGCTCAGACAAGCCACTTGCCTCGGCCTCCCAAAGTGCTGGGATGACAGGTTGAGCCACCAAGCTCAGACACAAAATATAAAATTTAAAGAAAACTTCATTTACGTAGAACTGAACAACAACAAAATGACTACATATGAAAACATGCATGTTGCAGCTAAGGCAGAATTTAGTGGAAAATTCATGGTTTTAATATTCATATTAGAAATAAAGAAAGGTTGATTATTATTGGGTTTAGAATCCAGAATAAGGCGTTAGAAAAAGAACAGCAAAATAAACCGTATGAAGAAAGAAAGAAGGCAATAATAAGACACAAGCAACTCAAAAGTGCCAAAATGAGTCGGGTGTGAGATCTCTAATGATGTCGGCTCCAGGAGCTCATCAAACCCTTTGCAGGGTGTTGGCCACGACTGAGACTAACCTGGACAGGCTGAATAACTCAGGGAAACAAAGTCATGTCTCCAGTCTGCTACTCTGTGAGTGGATGGCTGCATTTCTCAGTGGACAGGACTTCCCTACCCCTCTTCTTGCTTGGCTAGCTCAGCTGCAGTATTACCCTTCTCCTCATCTAAATACTAACCAGGCTGACCCTGCTTAGTTTCCGAGGTCAGACGTGTTCTGATATGTTCTTTTATTGATTCATTCATTGATTGAGTCAGTCTTACTCTGTCGCCCAGGCTGGAGTGCAGTGGCACGCTCACGGCCACCGCAGCCTCCACCTGCTGGGCTCAGGCATTCCTTCCATCTCAGCCTTCCAAGTAGCTGGAACCACAGGTGTGCACCACCATACACAGCTAATTTTTTGATTTACTGTAGAGACGAGGTCGTGCCAGGTTGTCCAGGCTGGTCTCGAACCCGAGGGCTCAGGCAATCCTCTCGTCTCTGCCTCTCAAAGTGCTGGGATTATAGGCATGAACCACCAGACCCAACCTATTTTTCTTTTTTAGAGAAGATTTTGCTTTGTCACCCAGACTAGAGTGCTGTGGTGTGATCATAGCTCACTGCAGCCTCAAACTCCTAGGCTCAAGCGATCCCCCACCTCAGCCTCCTGAATAGCTAAGACGACAGGCACATCCCAGCACACTTAGCTAATTAAAATAAAAAAATTTTTTTTTTTTTTTTTTACAGAGATAGGGTCTTGCTATGCTGTCCAGGTTGGTCTTGGACTCCTGGGTTAAATGAGCTGATTCACAGCCAAATCAAAGGCATGTGAGAAGCAGTTATTGTTTTAAGCCATTGAGTTTAGGGTAGTTTGTTATGCAGTGTTACTACGGCAATAGCTGATTAATACACAATCTATTAGCAGATTCATTTATTTTCTGCAACTGTAGTTCTAGGGTTAAATTAGGACCTTCACCCTGTTAAAGGTGGTAGCCAGGAGCCTGCGTGGGGAATGAGATATTGTTTTAAGTCAAATACTCTGGTGTTGCCTAAATTCCCTCTGGATTTACAGGTTGCAGGAATAAACAAGGTCATGTTGACTTTACCTCTTGATTTCTGCTGCCATGGCAACCAGCACCTGGATAATTGCACGGTCTCAGCCCCTGCAAGATGCCCTCAGGAGAGCTAAGTGTCTCCAGGGAGACAGTGCTCACAAGTCAGACCCCTTGTTGAGATCTCCTGTGTCCCTCCAATGTCTGCATCTGCTGACAGTCTGATCCTCTGTTCTTGCTACTGGGACTCCTCTCTCCCTGAGAGCTGCCTCATCCTAAAGCTAAAACACCCCTAAAGAACAGATGCTGTACCCCCTCAGCTCTCTCAAAGCCCCATGTGGAAAACAGAGCCTCAGTTTCCTCAAGCGCCATATGCAAAAAACTTGCATCCTTTTTAAGTTTCAGATCTGTGCTGGGTCCCTTTAAAAGCACATGCATGAACGCAAGGCTGAGCTGGCGTGGGAACAGGCAGGGTACAGGAACAGCTCAGGGCCACACCACTCTCTTCCTTGCTCTGCTCTCACCTGCAGGTGCCCCTCACCAAACATCTGCTTCAGCCACGAAGAAAGCGGCATAAAGAGGAGTGTATCCACTTGCCAACAGATGCTGAGGGGGCTGGTCCCAAGTGTTGTGCTCATGGTCAGTGTCTTAGTTCACTTGTGCTGCGATAACAGAATATTTGAGACTAGGTCATTTATTATTTCCTTCCTTTTTTATAAACCCTTTTTTTTTTTTTTGAGATGGAGGTCTTTCTCTGTCATCCTGGCTGGAGTGCAGTGGTGTGATCATAGCTCATGGCAGCCGCGAACTCCTGGGCTCAGCTGAGACAGTAGGCGCTCACCACCAGTTCTGGCTAAGTAAAACACATAGGGTCTTGCTATGATGCCTAGGCTGGTCTTAAACTCCTGGTCTCAAGCGATCCTCCTGCCTCAGTCTCCCAAAGCACTGAGATTACAGGTGTGAGCCACTACACCTGGCTGAGACTGGGTAATTTGTAATCGACAGAAATGTGTTTTCTTATAGCTCTGGAGGATGGGAGGTCCAAGATTAAGATGCCAGCATCTGGTGAGGGCCTACTTGCTGCATCCTCACCTGGCAGGAAGGCAAACAGAGAGAAGCAAAATGGATCAAAACTCCCCCTTTTATAGCTAATCCCACCTATGAGGGTGTAGTCATCACGGCCTGACCACCTTTTAAAGATTTCGCCTCTTAATACTGTTACCTGGCAATTCCATCGTAGCACGCGTTTTGGAGGAGACAACATTCAAATCATAGCGGTCAGGTTCTGACTCCACCGTGACACCACTATCCCGGTTGCCTGAGATTCATCCTGTCTAGGATGAATTTTCAGAGTCAGAGTGCAATGGACCACCTTCACCAACAGCACAGGGCAGAGCAATGAAGTGTTCCCTTGCTGCCTGAGGCTTACACAACCCCTGGTGACACTCAGATCCAGATGGACGGCTGCCTTGTCGTCTTGCTCGGCCCATTCACTCTTGACCTGAAGAGACACCTGCTAGTGGTGGTCCCAGACCTGACGGAGCCGAGCGTCCAGCCCAAGGTCACACACTCAACCTGTGCCCCTGGGACTCCCGGCTCCCGGGCCAGCTTGCCGTCTTCTACAAGAAAGAAAACCATAGGAAAGTAAGGAGGTCGGGGAAGAAGAGAGGACAGCTGGGCACCTTCGCTCTTCTCTTGTCTTTTAGACCGGAGACGCTTCTAGGCAGCTGAGGCTTCAGTGGCAAGCTGTGTTTCTGCCTCCCTTAGCTTAATTAACCAAAACCTGACTTTGCTGGGTTGGCAGGTTGTCCAAGGAAATGCTTCCATTCCAGCTTCCCTCGTGGCAGGGTTTGCTACTGACATGTAGGCAGAAGTCATTGGAGGCTCTTCCAGAAAACTCCTTGACAGGAGCTAGCCCATCTGGCAGGAGCACACCATTTGCCCCCTGCCTTCTCCCTGTCTTACTCTGGGAAGCTTGGCAGCTTGATGAGAGGGTGGTTGACATCTGTGGGTTTGGGAATAAATGCCTGTTTTAGTTGGGGTTCTCTAGGACAACAGAACCAATAGGATGTGTATGCATATGTGTGTAAATATACAAATGTATATACAGGTGTATATGAAGGCTGGGCATGGTAGCTCACACCCATAATCCCAGTGCTTTGGGAGCCCGAGGTGGGAGGATTGCTTAAGGCCAGGAATTTGAGACTATCTGGGCAACATAGTTAGACCCTCACCCACCAAAATAATATAAAATAAACAGTAAATAGATTTGTTTTAAGGAATTGGCTCATGCAATTATGGAGGGTGGCAAGTCTAAAATCTGTAGGGTAGGCAGGTAGGCTGGAGACCCAGGAAGAGCCAAGGTTGTAGTTCAGGTTCGGAAACCACCTCTGCAGAATTTCTTCTTGTTTGGGGGGTGGTTAGTCTTTCTTTGTTCTATTCAGGCCTTCACCTGATTGGATGAGGGCCACCCATATTCTGGAGCGCCATCTGTTTTACTCCAAGTTCACCAATTTAAATGTCAATCTTGGCCAGGCTCTGTGGCTCAGTCTGTCATCCCAGCACTTTGGAAGGTTGAGGCGAATGGATTGCCTGAGCCCGTGGGTTCGAGACCAGCCCGGGCAACTTGGCGAGACCTCATCTCTATAATAAATAAAAAATTAGCCAGGCATGGTGGTGTGTGCCTTTAGTTCCAGCTACTTGGAAGGCTGAGGTGGAAGGATCGCCGGAGCCCAGCAGGTCAATGCTGGGGTGGCTGTGAGTGTGCTACTCCAGCCTGGGTGACAGAGTGAGACTCCAACTAAAAAAAAAAAAAAATGTTAATATCATCCCCAAATACCCTCACAGAAACATCCAGAATGATGATTAACCACATATCTGGGCACCGTGGCCTAGTCAAGTTGACACATAAAATTAACCATTACAATATTCATCCAAAGGCCAGGTGTAGTGGCGCACACTTGTAATCCCAGAACTTTGGGAGGTCAAGGCAGGAGGATTGCCTGACCCAGGAGTTCAAGATCAGCCTGGGCAACATAGTGAGACCTTGTCTCTACAGAAAAAATTTAAAAGCCAACCGGGCGTGGTGGTGCGTGCCTGTAGTCCCAGCTACTGGGGAGGCTGAGGCAGGGTTGCCTGAGCCCAGAAGTCAGGTCTGCCATGAGTCATGATTGCTCCACTGCACTCCAACCTGGGCAACAGAGCGTGATGCTGACTCAGCAAAAAAAAACAAACAAGCAAAAACAAAATGCATCAGAAACACGCTTTGATCTTCGGGCAAGACTCAGTCCTAGCCCTGTCTTGGTTTAGATCCCCCTGAAGTAGATCATGAGATGAGGATTCCAGCCCGAGGTGTTTGGAAGACATAGGAAAGGGAAGAGAGAGAAGCCAACAAAGAGTGTCTGATTAGTCCACTTACCCCTGTGGGTCAACCGTTCCAGGGGGATTCTTGAGGAGCGTCTAGAACACACATCTGAATTACCCCACCCGCGTCAGGGGAGCTGTGGTACTTACCCACCGACTCCCTGGGGGTGGATGCCTACTCCTAGGGGGTGTGAATTCCCTAGTGCTTCCTGTCTTCCGTGGCTTGGGAGAAAGCCCCAGGCAGAGAGGTGTGCATCCCAGCCCCCTGGATTAGGCAGGTGGCCACGGCATGGTGAGCTCAGGGGATCTAAATCCACCGTGTCTCCCACAACTCAAGGGCAAGCGTGTTCTCCAAACCCAGTCCTAGAACGTGAGAGCCAGGAGGGCCTTTGGGGCTCTTCCACTTTTACCTAGAATGAGGGTCACGTAGTCAACCACCGGCAGGGCTGGGAATTAGACTGAATTCGGAATTCTAATTCTGTGCTGCCCACACTGGGTTCCCCAAACACCCACCCATGGTGCATCTTCTTAGATGTGATTCTGACTCTGGAAAGCATCGAAAAGATGGATAGCAAGTCATCTCAGAACTATGGACATCTGTTGTTTTGGGGAACACCATCCCACCTGCTTCCTCACCACCTTCCCTTGGAACTCTATCAACAGTAGTTGGGGTTGGGCTCCAGTCCCAGTGCTAAGCATAAAGCACGTGACCCAGGACTGGCCAATCAGAATTTGGGATGCCTCTTGCTTCAGTGATCAGTGCAGAGTTGGTCACATAACTCAGACCCTCGTTCCTTGTCTGGCTCTCTAACTGGAAGGCAGGCTCCTTAAAGGCAGAAATCTGGAATAAATGAATGAGAATCCACCCTGCGGCATTTGGCAGAGATTGTCAAACTCACCTGATGTCAGTTTGTTCCAGAACAGCAAGACCCAGAGATTCTTTTCTTTTCTTTTCTTTCTTGAATTGGAGTCTCTGTCACCCATGCTGAAGTGCAGTGGCACGCTCACGGCTACCGCAGCCTCTATCTGCTGGGCTCAGGCGATCCTTCCACCTCAGTCTTCCAAGTAGCTGGGACTACAGACATGCGCCATCACGCCCGGTTAATTTTTCTTGATTTAGTGGAGAGATGAGGGCTTGCCAAGTTGTCCAGGTTGGTCTCAAACCCATGGGCTCAGGCAGTCCTCTCACCTCGGTCTCCCAAAGTGCTGGGATTATAGGCGTGAGCCCCCATGCCTGGCTCAGAGATTCTTTTCATGCTCAACTTGAACCTGGGAAGACACAGGTTGCTACCAGCAGGTACATTGCTACCATGTGGACACTGAGAATGACGCCAACATGTAACAGAGTAGAACCAAAGAGGAAGATAAAAGGCTGAGGTCTGCATATATTACCTGAACTCCTGGATCCAGCCATGCTTGAAGCCATACTATTGTAGTCATTCTTTTTGATATGTAACAATGGAACCACAAATTTAATGACTTAAGATAACAAAGATTTATTATCTCACACTTTCTGTGGGTCAGGAGGCTGGGCATGGCTTCTCTGACATTTAATTTTTTAAATCTTTGGTAGAGAAAGGATCTTGCTATATTGCCCAGGCTAGTCTTGAGCTTCTGGCCTCAGGTGATCCTCCTGCCTCGACCTCCCAAAGGACTGGGATTATAGGCATGTGCCCACCTCACTTGGGCCCTTTGTAGTTTATTTTTGTTTGTTTGTTTGCTTTTAGTATGAGTCTCATTCTGTCACCCAGACTGGAGTGCTCATGGCCACTGCAGCCTTGACCTGCTGGGCTCAGGCTAAGTTCCACCTCAGCCTTCCAAGTAGCTAGAACTACAAGTGTGCATCACCATGCCCAACTCATTTTTCTTGATTTATTGTAGAGATGAGGTCTCGCCAAGTTGCCCAGGCTAGTCTTGAACCCCTGGGCTCAGGCAATCTTCTCGCCTCAGTCTCCCAAAGTGCTGAGATTACAGGTGTGAGCCACCACACCCGGTCCCCTTGTGGCTTTTAACAGTCAAAATTTATTTCTGGTTTGGAGACTCCCTTTCATATCACCTCACTGCAGGATCTAGGCTGACACAGCAGCCATTGTCTGGAACCCTGCTGGCTGCCGAGCAGAGGAAAGGAAGGAGCTGGGGAGACTTCCGCACTGGCCATCAGGTGCACTGTCCACAGGGAAATGCCCATTCTGCACACGGTGCATTGGACAGAGGGTGCAGGTCTGTTTTGTGTGTTGACGTGGCTAGGCCCTCCTCTTTGGTCATTTACTCCAACGCCAATCTCGGAGTTGTTGTGAAGGCATCTGGGAAGTATGGTTAACATCTGCAATACATGGACTTTAAGTAAAGGAGATTATCTTCGAGCATGAGAGTGGGCCCCGTCTGATCAGTTGGAAGGCCTGGAGGGCAAACCCTGGAATTCTGGTTTCAGTCTTGCAGGAGACTCAGCTCCTGCCCGAGTGCCTAGCCTGCCGGCCTGCCCTGCAGACAGCAGTCCCCCAGTCCCTGTGGCTGTGCGAGCCAATTTCTTCAAATAAATCTCCGTGTGTGTGTGTGTGTGTGTGTGTGTGTGTGTGTGTGTGTGTGTACACATATGTGAGGGGGGAATCCACAAAAGAACGGAATTATCTTTTCCAGGGTGGGCCCCCTGTAGTGCCGGCTTCTCCTACCAGGTGAGTGTTCTAGAAATCCATCAGCATCAGTGTACCAGCTAGCATGGTTGTGAGAGGCTGTGAGAGGCTTTAGTGAATTCTTTTTTTTTTTTGGGTAGGAGTCCCACTCTGCCACATGGGCTGGAGTGCAGTGGCATGCTCACAGCCACCACAGCCTGGACCTGCTGGATTCAGGTGATCCTTCCGCCTCAGCCTTCCAAGTAGCTGGAACCACAGGCGCGCCATCATGCCCAGCTAATTTTTTGATTTATTGTAGAGACGAGGTCTTGCCAAGTTGCCCAGGCTGGTCTTGAACCTTTGGACTCAGGCATTCCTCTTGCCTCGGCCTCCCAAAGTGCTGGGATTACAGGTATGAGTCACCGTGCCTGGCAGGTTGAGTGAATTCTTTTGGAGGTTCTTTCAGCATGTTTGCCCATTTCATGATGGATGATTTTCGAGTGCACCAGCCCACACTGCACTGAGTGTTCAGCTGTTTTTGTTGTTGTTGTTGTTTTTGAATAGGAATCTCACTCTGTCGCCCAAGCTGGAGTGCAGTGGCACACTCACGGCCACCGCAGCCTTGACCTGCTGGGCTCAGGTGATCCTTCCGCCTCAGCCTTCTAAGCTGCCCGAACTATAGGCATGCGCCACCACGCCTGGCTAGTTTTTCTTGGCTTACTGTAGAGTCGAGGTCTCACCGTTGCGTAGGATGTTCTCGAATCCCTGGGCTCAGGCCGTCCTCTCGCCTCGGCCTCCCAAAGTGCTGGGATGACAGGCTTGAGCCACCGCCTGGCATTCGGCAGTTTTGTACCCAAAAGAGCATGACCTCCGTGCCCCGCCCTGCCTATTCACCCCATCTTGCCCTGAGTGACTTTCTTTTGTTTTCTTGGATGAGAAACGTCCTCCAAGGGAAATGTTTTACCGACGTGGAAGAAGTGAAACAAACAAACAAAAAAAAACGGCAGAAGCATGAAAAGGCATCCAGATTGATGAGTCCAAAAACCGTTTTGAGCGGTGGAAAAAGTGTCTTGACAGGTGTATTGCATCAAATGGAGAATACTTTAAAAGTGACCTAAGTTTAAACATGTAAGAATAAATACACACTTTTTAATAAATAAATTCTGGTTCTTTTTGGGTCCCCCATGTATATTATAATAATAATTTATTGTATTATATGCCTTTTTCTTTTTGAGTTGGAGTCTCACTCTGTTACCCAGGCTGGAGTGCAATGGTGTGATCCCAACTCACTGCAGCCTCAACCTCCTGGGCTCAGGTGATCCGCTTGCCTCAGCCTCCTGAGTAACTGGGAGGAAAGACACGCTACCACTCCTGCCTGATTTTTAAATATTTTTTGTAGCAATGAGATCTCACTATATTGCCTAGGCTGGGCTCGAACTCCAGGGTCCAAGCAATCCTCCTGCCTCAGCCTCCCAACGTGCTGGAATTACAGACATGAGCCATTGAGTCTGGTCTATGGTATTATATGTTCTATAAATAAATATGGACAAACATATTACAGTCATCCCTTGGTATCCTTGGGGAGTTGGTTCAGGACACCCCTAAGATAACCTACACACAATCTCTCATATACTTTACATCGTCTCTAAATTGCTTATGATAACCAATACAATGTACAGGCTATGTAAATATCTGTTATAGTGGGTTTTAAAGATGTGGATTACTTTTTAGTACTGTATTGTTATTTTTTAACCTTTTTTTGGTTTGAGTTGGAGTCTCACTCTGTCGCCCAGGCTGGAGGGCAGTGGCCGCTCCCGGCCACCGCAGCCTCGACCTGCTGGGCTCTGGCGATCCTTCTGCCTCAGCCTTCCGAGTAGCTGGAACTACAGGTGCGTGCTACCACGCCCGGCTACTTTTTGATTTAGTGTAGAGATAAAGTCTCACAAAGTTGCCTGGGCAGGTCTTGAACCCGCGGGCTCAGGCAATCCACTCACCTCAGCCTCCCAAAGCTGAGATTACAGGCTGAGCCACCGAGCCCTGCTGTTTTTTAACTTTTGAAATATTTTTGCTCCGTGGTTGGTTGAATCAATGGATGTGAAATCTGTGAACACCAAGGGCTGATTGTATATATATTATTACTAATAATTATATACATAATTCTCCTATTTTTCTAGAGAACCCCCAAACTAATCCAGTACTGGTTGTGTCCCACCCCCTACCAAAGAGCCAGAAAGTTCAATCCTACCATCCATCCCGAAGACGTCCCAAATATTTGGTGAACACTAATAGCTACCAGGAGGTTCTTGGAAAGACTGGAGAGAATTTGTGGAGACCACCCGGTGTCTCCTGGGTCTGTCCTGGCTCTGCCACCTACTAGCTGTGTGGACTTGAGCAGGTTGCTTACTTCTCTGGGCCTCAGTTTCTATTCTGTAAAATGGAGCCGAACTCGCCGAACTCAGAACTTTTGGGAAGACAAGTTAAGGAACTTATTTTTGGAACACGCACCTAAGGAACTTATTTTTGGAACACGCTGGGCACCTGGGAAGTGCTCCCTAAGTGCTTGCATTTATTGTTATTTGGATTATGGGTCAGTTTTTCTCCTTGCCCAGGGTGGCTGTCTGGAAAGTCTACCCAACTTCCTGCAGGTTTCTCTGCCCTGGAGGATGTGTGGCAGTGTTCCCTGTTCCCAGTCAATGGACAAGAACAGTGTCCCGGTCACCCTGTCCTGACTCACTGGAACCCTCTTCTGATGGTCTGTGCGGGCCAAGCCCTTAGAGGGCAGCGGCAGAGTGGGCCGTGATCCCTGTGCCTGCTTCCCAGGGGTGGAGGAGGGTGGAGTTCCTGCTCTGGGTCAGAGACCCCCAGAAGGTACCCGTGGGGCTTAGATGCACAGGAGCCCTGGAGTTGGCTCCGTTTGTTGGCTGTGACCTTGGAAAGCAAGGAGCGGTCCCAAGACTGGCTCCGTAATCTGCAGGGCCAGGTGCAAAACAAAAACGTGGCACTCCTTGTTTAAAACAATATTATGAGTTTCAGCCTCAATAGCAGAGCATCAGAACAGCTGTGGGACCTTGTAAGTGGGGCCCTGAGTCTCCCGAGAGTGGGGACACTGGGCTAGTCTGAGGAAATAGGCAGTCCAGGGCCATCCCCCAGACAGAGGGCACCAACGGTGCCAAGACGCAAGGCACCAAGCCCCTGCTGGCCCCAGAGGGGCGTAGCTGTTTCTGGGTGCTCTGATGTCTGTGGGAACGCACAGGAAATGGTTCATTTTCTCAGGGACTCATTCCCTTCAGCCTTGCCCTTTTCGTCTCTGCTTCCTGTCCCTTACCTACGGCCTGGGCACTTTGGGGCAGTAAAAAGGCTGGTTTGGGCCAGGCTCGGTGGTTCAGCCTGTCATCCCAGCACTTTGGGAAGCTGAGGCGAGAGAGTTGCTTGAGCCCGCAGGTTCGAGGCCAGCCTGGGCAACTTGGCAAGATCTCGTCTCTACAATAGTCAAAAATTAGCTGGGTGTGGTGGCGTGCACCTGTCGTTTCAGCTACTTGGAAGGCTGAGGCGGAAGGATCGCCGGAGCCCAGCAGGTCGACGTTGGGGTGACCGTGAGCGTGCCACTGCCCTCCAGCCTGGGCGACAGAGTGAGACTCCGACTCAAAAAAAAAAAAAAAAAAAAAAAAAAAGAGGCTGTTTGGCTGAGTCTAAAACTTCCATCTCAAACCCAATTTCACGCTCACCTTGTCCTCGCCTGTAGAGCTGGCCTAGCCTTGCCCCGAGATGCCTCAGGATGGATGGAGGGGACCAGTGGCCGGGCGGGGGCTGCTGGCTGCCTGTCCTTCGTTTTTCCTCTCTTCTGGGACCGGAGGGAAGACGCAGGAGGAGGAGGGGTGTACAAGGAGGAGGAGGAGAAGCGAGTGTTTTTCACTTACCTTGTGCCCCCATGGCCTGCCTTGGCCATCCCCGCCTCTGTCCACGGTGGCCCCTTTCTGTCCAACATGGCACAGGGAGGCCATGGGTGAGGCTGCCAGGATGGCAGCATCCCTCCACCCCTGCCCCGGTCACGGCTCCTGGTTTTCCCTGGTGCCCCCTCCGCAGTCTCCTGGTGAAGTGGCAGGGGTGGGGGGTGGGGAAACGGCAGGTGGGGTGGCGTTTGGGCTGCCTCCAACGCCCACTTCTGCCGGGGGCACTCGATACTGCTCTGCCTCTAGCCTGGAGTCCTAGATGCCCATTCTGGAGCCACGGGAAAAGACCCACACGATAGGATAAGAGACAGTCGCTCACAGCCTAGCGGAGATGTCGATGGCAAGCAAGTGTGGTCTGGAGTAGAGCAGCCACATGATACTGAGATCAGTCATGGTAGTGGCTGGTATGTACTGCAAATGCTCCTCTGCGGCAGAAGGTACTCGAAGCACTTGACCAGAGTGATAGCCTTAAGTTTCACAACTGGGAGATACATCCTGTTATAATTCCCATTTTTCCCTGTCGAGGAAACTGGGGCTGAGAAGGGATAACCACTGTGCCCAGGCCACACCCTTAGGAAGTGGCAGAATCAAGGTTGAAGCCTAAGGTCCCCCTGGCTCCAAATCTGTCGCCCTAGTCACCCCGCTCTCTGCCTTCTGTGAGAGTCTAGAACAATGTTGAGGGGTGCTGATTCTGCACACGCCGTATCAGGAAAGGCTTCATGGAAGAGGTGATCCTTGATTTTATTTGTAACGGACAAGTAGGATTTGTCAGGGAGCTGAGGTGGGAGGGCACGGCAGCCGGTGAGAACGGCCTGTGCAAAGGCCACAGGGCCTGGATGGTGCCTGCAGGTCAAGACTTGCCAGGAGCTCTGTGAGGCTGGGGCCCAGGACGCCTGTCAAGGGGAATTTTGGGACATAGGGACGAGATGAGGTTTACTGACGGTGATGAGGAAGATTTTGGACTCTACTCCTGAGCCTTGTGAATTCTCACAGCACTTAACACAGCATGAAATTATCTTGTTATTGGCATATCCATTATCTGTCTCCCCCATTAGGATGCAAACTCCATGAAGCCAGTGCAGGACCATTTCGTTCATTTCTCTATCCATGCTTGGAGGAATGAATGAATGAATGAATGAATGAATGAATGGGAGGACGGAATGAAACGACCTCTTCCTGGAGGATGTGGTCCTCGTATCTAGGCCTCCTCGCTGCTGCCGAGTCTCAGACACACACTGAGCTGAGGCTCCGGGGTGGTCCCACCTTTGCCCAGAGAGGGATGGGGCCAGGTGGGGTGTCCCCGGCAGTCCCAAGAAAGTGACTTGCCATTCCCACCTGTGACCACCAGGTGTCGCTCACGCCACACAAGGAAACTCAGGAGGGCCCCGGGTTGTCCTTTGGTCTTGTCAGCACCTGGCTTTTCACGTCCAGCACCACACAGGTGTGACCGGCGTTGTGGGCTGAGGGCCCGCTCCCTGGCTGTGGGCAGCTGAAGGATGTCAGGGAGGGGGTCACTGGGGTTGAAGCCTGGGACCCTGGCTTCCATCCAGCCGGGGGCTTGCCACTGCCTGCTCCTCCTGCTGTGGGCTCTGACCTTGGAGAGGCCCGGGTCAAGGTCATCCATCAATGCCAGCCGCCAGACACCGCCACTTCCCGTCAGCCAGCACGCTGCAGGCCCTGCAGGTTGGTCTCAGACGCCTGACTTCAAGCCATCCTCCCACCTCGGCCTCCCAACGTGCTGGATTACAGGCATGAGCCTCCGTGCCCAGTGCTCTTAGCAATTTTCAAAACACAATACCAACTGTCTCCATTTAAATGAGGGTTGGATTTTGCTTTTCCCATATTCCTAGCTGCAAAATGTCAAATGTCATGATAGCAAATGCTGCATTTTAAAATTAATTTTAGGCAATTATTTTTGGCGAATAATAATTGCATCTGTGGGGTACACATGATGCTTTGATCGATGTATACTTTGTAGAAAGATTAAATCAAACTAATTAACATATCATGACTATCCAAGTAATGGCTAACCCTAACCCTGACCCGATTTCCTTTGGGGGATTCCCCATGCCCCATTCCAGTTCTGGGACCCTTCCCAAACACACACACACACACAAACACACACACACACACACACACACACACGCACACACGCGCACACGCACGCGCACACGCACGCGCACACACACGCACAGGCGCGGGTCTCCTCACATTTCTGGTAACAGTGATGTGACCCAAGGGGACGGCCCACACTCGGGGGAGTGTGCCCTGCCTGGATCCCCACGAGGGCACTGTACTGAGGTGGCCTGCGTGTCCCCATGGGCAGGAGCCCCCCACGGAGGGTGGCAGTGCCAGGTAGAGCTGAGATAGGGGGCAGCGCCAAGGGAGCCAGCGCCTGGCCTGGGCCCTGTGGCTTTTTGGGATTCTTGTGCCCATAGACCTTCTTTGCTTACCTTCTCAGGCTGGGAGCACTTTGCCGCTTCCTGCAAACTTCGGTCCTCTCTGGTCCTCCCTTTCCCATGTGCTCAAGGAGCGGTTTGGCCAGTGGTCTCTCAGCATCCCCTGCTGTGACCTTGCACGGGTAGCCTCCCTTCCTCAGGGTGCTACAGTTTCTTGGCTGTGACATTACTCAGCCGTGCTCTGTCTTAGTGGGTTGCTCCCGGGGGACTGTGAGAATGCCGTCGGCCAGTGGTGACTCTGATTCTGAAGCCTGGGAGGCTTATGTGTGAACCTGTGACAGCGGACAAGGTTGGCGGGATTGGGGACCGTGCCCAACAACTCCCCACTGCATAGCTGGGAAGATTGAGGCCCTGGAGCGGGAGGGACAAGGTCAAGGCCGCTGGGGACATCCACACCGCACCCATCAGAACCAGGGGAAGAGTCTGGGGCTCTGTCGCCTGTGAGCCTCTGCCCTCCCCACTGTATTGCTGATCTCAGGCCTCTGAGGATGGACACTCCCGTGTGGTGCTGGGCTGAGCCTCTTACAGGCTAGTGGCACTTCACCTGGTGCCCGGTCCCCTGGGGAAACTCCAGACCCCTCCCACCTCGCCCAGGCAGCAGGCGCAGAGGAGGCTTTGGCTCCAAATCTTCCCCTGGAGTGAGGCTTTGTAACTGAGGACACAGCCTGTGTCGTGTGGTTGCCAGGATGGCTGACATCAGTACCCTGACCCATCTGATTTGCCTGGATGGCTCCTGGGCTAAGTCCATGCAGGGACCTGCAGCCAAGAGAACTGCCCAGGTCCAGGAGAGGGCACGGCTGTCACATGACTGGGCCGGTGTGGCTAGGCTGGCTGATGTATGCTCACGGTGCACTGGGTCTGCTGTACCCATGGTTAGAGCAGAGCTGTTGGTTGGGTGTGGTGGCTGTAATCGCAACCTTTTGGGAGGTTGAGGCAGGAGAATCACTCGAGGCCAGGAGTTCAAGTACAGCATAAGCAACATAGCGAGACCCTCTCTCTACAAAATAAAAGTAAGTAAGTAAATAAGATAATTGAGAGTGGTGGCGCACATCTGTAGTACCTGCTACTCAGGAGGCAGAGGCAGGAGGATCACTTGAGACCAGGATTTGGAGGCCATAGGGAGCTGCACTCCAAACTTCCAGCCTGGGCCACACAGGTTCTGATCCTGTCTCAAAAAAAAAAAAAAAGTAGAAGGAAAAAGACAAAGACAAAGAAAAGAAAAACACTGTGAACCACAACTGTGAGTCATAGATGTCACCCAAAATTTTCTAGTATCCTCGTTAAAAAAAAAAAAAGGCATAGCCGGGCTCGGTGGCTCAGCCTATAATCACGCGCCTTTGGGAGGCTGAGGTGAGTGGATTGCCTGAGTCCGTGGGTTCGAGACCCGCCTGGGCAGCGAGACCTCATCTCTACAATAAAGCAAAAAATCAGCCGGGCGTGGTAGCGCATGCCTGTGATTCCGGCTACTTGGAAGGCTGGGAGCGGCCACTGCACTCCAGTCTAGGCGACAGAGTGAGACTCCAACTCAAAAAAAAAAAAAAAAAAGGCATGAATTTTAGTGTTATATTTTATTTCACCCCACGTACCCAAAATATTATTTCAATGCATAATCACATAAAATTATTGAGCTAGCTTAAGCTCTTTCACAATAAGTCTCTGGCATCTGGCATTTTTTTTATATGTACCCCACAGCTCAAATTACATGCTAAATTTTAAAGAGAAATACTTGATCTGTATTTAGATTTCACAAACCTACTGTCGAAAAAGTAGATTAACATGGTCAGGTTGTTTAAAGCATACTTAAAATTTCCCAGTCACTGAATCAAACATGAGTTTTCAAATTAGAGTTAAGTAAAATTAAACATTCAACTTGGGTGAGGTGGCTTATTCCTGTAATCCCAGCATTTTGAGAGGCTGAGGCAGGAAGATCACGTGAGGCCAAGAGTTCGAGATCGACCTGGGCAACGTCTCTGAAAAAAAAATTAGCTGGCTGTGGTGGCACACACTTGCAGTCCCAGCTACTTAGGATGCTGAGGGTGAGAGAATTACTTTTGCCCAGGAGGTCGAGGCTGCTGTGAGCTATGATTGTGCCCCTGCTCAATCTGGGTGAAATCCAGTCTCAAAAAACCTCCCCAAAACAATAAACAGTTCTTCAGTCTCACAAGCCCATTTCAAGTGCTCTGTAGCCACCTTGGCTAATGGCTACCATAATGGACAGAGCAGGTCTAGAAGATTCTCTCCCGGTGGGGCGTGGTGGCTCATGCCTGTAATTCCAGCACTTTGGGAGGCTGAAGCGGGAGGATTGCCTGGGCCTGGGGGTTCGAGACCGGCCTGGGCAACTTAGTGAGACTGCATCTCTACAGTAAATCACAAAAACTAGCCCGCCGTGGGGGTGTGTGTCTGTCGTTCCAGCTACTTGGAAGACTGAGGCTGAAGGATCACCTGAGCCCAGTAGGTTGAGGCTGTGGTGGCCGTGAGCATATCACTGCATTCCAGCCTGGGTGACAGAATGCGACTCCCACTCACAAAAAGAAGATTCTCTCCTTCCCCCACCTCCAATACATTTTCCCTTCCTCTTTTCCCTGGCTAACCCCTCTGACCATACTACTGAATGGTCCCTGGTAGATTGGTCTTACAGATAAACAACTGTGACTTTGAAGATTCACCTTCAGGGGTTGGAACTTGGTCTTAAAATGAGACTGTAGTTGAGCACGTTTCTGGCAAAAGACTCGTATCCAGAATATATACAGAACTCTCAAACTTGATAATATAAAAAAATAGCATCATTTAAAAATGGGCAAAGCACTTGAACTTCACCAAGAATGATATTTGGATGACGCGTCAGCCCGTGAAAACACATTCAGCATTATTAGCCCTTAGTGAAATGCAAATGAAAACCCAGTGAGAGACACCCCTGTGAGAACGATTAAAATTTAAAACAAAACAAAAACTATGGCTCTTACCCAGCACTGACAGAACGCAGAGCAACTGGTACTTTCTTACAGGTGGGAACGCAAAATGCCAAAGTCACTTTGACAAGCGGTGGCTCAGCCTGTAATCCCAGCACTTTGGGAGGCCAAGGCGGGGGCATTGCCTGAGCCCGGGGATTCGAGACCAGCCTGGGCAACTTGGCGAGACGGCATCTCTACAGTAAATCTCAAAAACTAGCTGGGTGTGGGGGTGTGTGTCTGTAGTTCCAGCTACTTGGAAGGCTGAGGCAGAAAGGTCGCCTGAGCCCAGCAGGTTGAGGCTGAGGTGCCCGTGAACGTGCTACTGCACTCCAGCCTGGGCAACAAGAGTGAGACTCCAACTCAAAAAAAAAAAAAAAAGCAATTTGGCAATCTCTTACGTAAAGTTAAAACACACTTACCATGTAGCCAGCGATCCTGTTCCTAGATGCATACCCAAGAGAACAGGAAACTGATGCTTGCACAAGAACCCGTATGAGAATGTTTACGATGACGCCATTCACAATAGCCAGCAGTGGGGTCCACTCGCACCCATGGAGCAGTACTCAGCAACGGGAAGGGACAGACAGCTGACAGGCAACAGTGTGGTATGGACTCAAAGGGGTACGCACTGCAGGACTCCATTTATAGGACATTCTGGAGAAGACAAAACCGTTGGGACAGAGGACAGATCAGTGGTTGCTGGGGGTGGGGTGGGGGAGGCATTGACCCTGTAGGGAGGTACGAAGCCTTTTGGGGTGATGGAACTCTTCTGTGTCCTGACTGGGGTAGTGGCTGTACACTGTATTCATTTCTTTTTCTTTTTGAGTAGGAGTCTCACTCTGTTGCCCAGGCTGGAGTGCAGTGGCATGCTCATGGCCACCGCAGCCTCAACCTGCTGGGCTCAGGCGATCCTTTCACCTCAGCCTTCCAAGTTGCTGGAACCACAGGCATGCGCCACCATGTCTGGCTGTTTTTTTGATTTATTGTAGAGATGAGGTCTCGCCATGTTGCTAAGTCTGGTTCCAAGCCCCTGAATTCAGGCAGTCCTCTCGCCTTGGCCTCCCGAAGTGTTGGGATTACAGGCGTGAGCCACCATGCCTGTCCTCACTGTATCCATTTCTGTATAGAGTTGTGCACCTCAAGGAGTGAATCTTGCTGGCTATAAATTACACTGCAGTCGGGTGTCGTGACTCATGCCTATAATCCCAGATCTTTGGGAGGTGGAGCCAGAGGCAGGAAAATATCTTGAGGCCAGGAGTTCAAGACCAGCCTGGGCAACATAGCAAGATTCTGTCTCTAATAGACACACACACACACACACACACACAGTAATTAAAAATAAAAAACAATGAAGCTGTGTGTCCAGCCCAGTTAGCATTTCTAATGTCTCACAAGTTTTGGGCAGTCACAGTGTCCTGAGTACTTATTCACATTTATTTAATCTTTATAACAACTCTACAAGGTTGGTATGTTATCATCCTTCATTTACAGGCATGTGCCGCCACGCCTGGCTGATTTTTTGATTTATCGTCGAGACGAGATCTCGCCATGTTGCTCAGGCTGGTCTCAAACCCCTGAGTTAGGCAATTCTCTTGCCTTGGCCTCCCAAGGTGCTGGGATTACAGGTGTGAGTCGCCGCACCCATCCTTACTCTATTCATTTCTACATCCTTCATTTTCTTCAAACCGAAGTTCAGAGTATTTATGAACTTGCTTAAGAACATTCATCTTATATACGTGGTGGAGCTGGGATTTGAACCCAGATCCCTTCAAAGCCTGTGAGGTCCATGGTCTACAGCCCTCAGGGGTGTCTCCATGAGTATGTTTATGCAACAGGCGATTATTGAGCACACGGTGCTGGAGACCCATCCATGAGTGAGAAGCACACAGGCTCTGCCTCCTGGGGCCTGCAGCCTGAGGAGGGGGAGACTCTGGGAAACTCTCGAGAAGCTGCTCGGGTGGGGACTTGCGTCAGCCTGGCTGTCTGGGAAGCAGATGCCAAGACGGAGGCAGGTAGGTAAGACTGGTGAAGGCAACGCCCACACACGCTGCAGGGGAAGGGTGTGAGGGCGGGTGGGGCCCACCTTCAGAGAGTGACGTCGGGCTGGTGTCTGTGAAACACCAAGGGAAGGAAGGAGGGCTGAGTAGGAGGGCGCCTCGGACTTCAGTGCAGCCAACGGGGAGCGCTAATGGAGTCTCGGGTGGGGCAGGAACCAACGACCGGGCCAAGGTCCCATGCCCTGCCCCTGGGGGGGGCTGTCAACTACTCCCTTCTGGGGCAAGGAGCTCTGGAAGGAAGAGCTGAGCAGCACACGGCCAGGGCTGCCCCAGGAGTGGCGTGTGGGCTGTGGCAACACACGCATCGGACACTGTCAAGGGCCTGGGGTCAGGGAGGCTTCCCGGGCAGGCGGCTGACAGCCGAGAGGCCCTCCAGGGAAAAGGGGAGTGGCCACGAGGGGCAGAGGACAGGGCTCACACAGAGGCCCGAGGTGGGACATCTCTGACAGTATCACGGGAGCAAGTTGTGGGCAGGAGTCATGGTGTGTGGTGTGGCCAGGCTGACGGGACTTGAGGCCCAGCCACATTTGGGTTTTGGTCGTGTGCACCGACTCACTTTGAGGCCAAGGGGCAGCTGAGGCCAAACCTCCCCCATTGGTTCAGCTCAGGGCCTAGCCCCGGGCCCACCACCAGCCTTGGGAATGTCACCCAAGCTCTCTCTGGCACTTCTGGTACCCCTGCCGATACAACTGGCCCGATGCCCTAGGACGAGGTTGAAGAAGCTTTTCTCCAGTGCTGTGTTTGGAGCATATCCAGGTGAAGAGAGGTCTGGGGTTGGAGTGCAGAGTGATCTGGAAACCAGCAGTGTCACCAGAGAGCTTGTTAGAAACACGTACTCGGCTGGGAGTGGTGGCTCACACCTGTAATCCCAGCACTTTGGGAGGCTGTGGTGGGAGGATCACTTGAGGCCAGGAGTTCAAGACCTGGCAACATAGCAAGACTTAGTGTCTACAAAAAATTTAAAAAATTAGTGGGATGTGGTGGCTTGTGCCTCTAGTTCTGGCTACTCAGGAGGCTGAGGTGGAAGGCTTGTCTGAACCCAGGAGGTCGAGGCTGCAGTAAGCCATGATTGTGCCACTGTACTCTAGCCTGAGTGATAGAATGAGACTCGAAAAGAGAAAAAAAAGGAGGAAAGAAATGCAGACTCTCAGGCCTCATTCCAGCCTATAGTCCAAAAATCTTCGCTTTACAGGCTTTCAGAGATTCTTACACCCACTCAGGCTTGAGAAACACCACTGGGCCAGTGCAGTGTTCTTATTTCACATGGGTAGGACTTAGGCTGAGGCTCTCTCTGGGTATCCCATCCAGAGAGTGGCTGAATGGGACAGGGAGCACACGAGACCTTTAAGGCTGTGAGGAGCATGGCCAGAGCTTTCAGGAAAAAAATACATCTGGGGGGCTCAACTTATGACTTGTCAACAAACACCTGGGCGACTGTCATCATAAAATAGAACTCATATGCTCATTCTGAAAAAGAAATCCACCATCTGTTCACAGTCAGGGGAAGGATGTTCACATAATGCCAGATGCAGCATTGGGTGCCATGGTAACGGCATGCTTTGGTCAAGACGGTCTGTCCCTGCACACAATTTCTAAAACAGACAAAAAAAATTTCCTTGTAAGTTGTCTATGCTTCAGGCCCTACTCTTGGTCTCCCCAGAATGTGCCCTTCAGTTCCCCTTTCCTTCTGCCAGTCAGGCGCCTTCTCACCCTTTGATACCCAGCCCAAATGTCCCCTCCTTTCCACTTGTGTGTATTGACCTCCTCAGTTCGTCCTAAAGGGTCCAGGCACCTGGACTGTGCCTTTGCCCAGGAACTAATTTTGTTCCTGTGGGAAGAACAGGCTTACTTGTCTCCTCCATTAGGCTGTGGCCTTGGTGGGGGACAGTCTGATTTTCATGGTGTGATTATTTATTGTGAGGCCTGGCACAGTGAGGTTCTCACAGAAGATCATAGATTGAATGGGAAGGTAAGTTAGAGAGGACTGAAGATGAGAAGTGATGGTCATGGGCTCTCCCAGAGATGACCTACTCTGTCATTGCAGGAGGTCAGACTGGAGCAACCCCCCAGAAGAGAGAAGTCCACCCATCTGTTCCTGCAAAGCCAATCATGCCTGGTCTTGACTGTTGCAAATCCAGTCAGCAAGTTGAGGCTTTGGTGAGAACCGGAACGCCAAATTCTGGGATTTGCGCATGTCGTGGTGAGTGGCAGATGATAACGTTCATGACTGTTCCCTTCCCTGCGCCTTGACCTTGGGGTCCGTCGAGAGACTTGCTTTGTCTGCTGGACCGTGAAGGGAAGGCATGAGAGCAGAGGCGTGAAGTGCCCTTGAGGTGGGGCTTGCCTTCTTGCCCCTCTTTTGTCCCCCATGAGAAAACCATCCCTTGGCTAGACTGCTGGGCCTCGCTTGGACCTCACCCACATCTTTGAGCCAAGCCCAGGGAGGCCGGTCTGGATCGGCAGGACCCAAGAAGTACATGTTTTCTGCCGCTGAGGATTGTGTGGCTGTTTGTTATGTAGCGGACATTGTGATGCAAAGGGTCTAAACTGGCCTATGGAAGCGGAAAATCCCTTCCCTTCTTTCCATCTTGACTCCACCTAGTGTTAGCACATCCCCTGATTTGCATGGGGGCCAGGAGGCTTCTGGGAAAGGAATTTGAACCATCTGGCTAAGCGGGCTTGAAATGTGTGCGGGTGTGTCTGATTGATAGGGGTGGGGGGTGAAGGCAATGGAAGCCCCCCTGTGAGGAGGAGCAAAGGGTCCCTTGAGGAAAAGTAAACCACAATTAGGAGAAGAGTTGGGAATTATGGGAAAACTTGGGAAGAAGCACAGAGCAGCGGTTGATTATGGTGGGAGGCTGAACTAAGTGTTGCCCACCTTGCCTGTCTTGCCCTCTGTGGAGATGAGTGGTCTTCATCCTTCCTCCCAAGGAAGGGCAGCTCTACAGGAAAAGACGGGTCGAACCTCCCTGCTGTGGGAGGACCCCACGCGAAACTGCACCATTTGAGGTCAAGGGCAGGTCAGTGATTATGGTGGGAGGACATCTGGGAGGCACCCTGAGTCCCTAGAGTCAACTTTAGGGACTTAGAGGCTCATAGGAAAAGGGGAGCGTTGAAGTGAAGTCTTATCCTTAGGTGATGAGATCCCAGACAGGCTGTTGCCACAACTCCCATCTCTGCTTAGGCCTCGAGGGACCACGTCTCATTTACAAACGACCTTTTCATGCTGATGTCATTGCTGTTCATCTTGCAGACGGAGGGTAAGGCTGTGCTGGGACCCTTGTCCTGGGTGCTGCATCTGGACATGGTGAGGTTGGCACCTGGGGCAGGACTGGCCGGCTCTGAATTCGGTGTGCTCCTCGACTCGGGCAAGGACGCGGGGTGCAGGTTGTTTATTTGGGAGGTAACCCCCTAGGAACACCATAAAGACACGGGAACTGAGACAGGGCGACTGAGGGGGTGATGTGGAGGGTGGATGAGCTTCCTTTTGCTGCTGTAACAAATCCAAACCGGGTGGCTGAAAACAAGGAAGCTTATTTTCTCACTGTCCTAGAGGCTAGAAGCCCCAGACCAAGGTGTCATCAGGGCCCTGCTCCCTCTGAAGGCTTGAGGGGAGGATCTGTCCTGTCTCTTCCTGCTTCTGGCATCCTCTGCGTTCCCTGACTTGCAGATGCGTCACTCCCATCTTATCACATGGCGTCTTCTCCACGTATGAGCGTGCCTCTGCATCTTCACATGGTGTGTGTCTGCGTCCAAATCTTCTTCTTATGAGGACACAGGTCATTGGATCATGACCCTCCCTACTCCAGTGTGACCTCATCTTAGCTAATTAAATCCACGAAGACCCTATTTCCAAATAAGGCCACGTTCCCAGTTCCCAGGGAGTTAGGGCATGCGCATATCTTCTTGGAAAATGCAATGCAACCCACAACAGGGGGGGGTGATAGTTGTGGATACCTGGGGCTCAGGCTTGCTGGCAGTCCTCCAAGTGACCACGTGGAATGTGCCTCAGAACTGTCTCCACGAGTGGCAAGGCGGGGGGGGGAGGGCTAGAGCCATGTACTTTTCTTCCCAGCTTTCAGCGGCATCACACTGCTGGCCCGGCGCCCCCACCACGGTGGAGGGATTTAGACACCAAAATTGATGGATGTTATATATCAGGCTTTTTTCCCCCACTGATCAGCTCACCATACTGTTCCTGCCCATTCTTGGTGTCTGGCCTACCCTGCAAATAGGCTGAGGGTGTACCAGTGCAAGGACACCCCAAAAGCCTCATGTGGGGCCTGCCTGCAGGTGACCTCTGGGTGTGGTGGGGAGGGGACATGAGCAGTGCACCAAGGGCTCAGACCCGGGGGGCGGGATCTATGCACCTCTGGCTTCCCTCTGGATTCGCCTGCTGGGTCCCGTCTGAGGCCCCATTTGCTCACAGAAGTGAGCAGCCGACCTCAGCTGGGCCCCGTCCCAAGCCGCGCTGACAGGTGTGCGCAGAGGGCAAAGGTGTTGTGGCAAAAGAAGCCCGTGTGATTTATGGCGCAGCGACCCTGCCGGCCCAGTCTGTGGACAGCAGGAAGACGGACGAGAGCTGGCAGGACACTAACAGGATGAGAGATCTGCATTTCATTGAGACAGTGGGTTGGAGTCCACGCGGCGGAGATTAAATAGCCCGTCCCCCGAATGCAGAGAGGCAGGAATAAATCAGGCTTTACTGCAAGTAGGATGGCAGGGAGTTAATTAGGAAAGAGAAAAAAAATACATTTCAACTCACAAAGAAGCCGAGTGAGCGAGCAAGGAAGAGCCGGGCCCCTCGAGGGGTCACCCCCCGCCCCAAGGAGCACACAGGGCCGGGAAGGATGTCACCTCGTCGTGCCTGGCTGAGTGGGAGAGTGTGAGATTGCTGGCAGCCTGAGGAGCCACGCTTGGTCTACGCCCCGCCTGGCCTTGGCCTGTGCCCCGTTGGTGAGGTCACTGGGCTCTGAGCTTCCAGGCTGAGGATCAGGTCTCGGGATTATCTGGGTGCAGGGCCAAGCGGGCGGGTCCCCTTCCATGAGTGCTCGGTACCACTCATGAGGGCACGTTTGCCTGAATCTCCCAGGCCTATCTCTTGCCCTCTCCTCAGCCAGGCGGGCCCCAGCACTGGCCTCCTGGGTTTCCTTCTGCCCCTTGCCTCTGCCCGTGGATGCCTCCCCCTGGAACGCCCGCCTCACTGCCTCTCCTCTCTGATGCCACCGTCGTCCAACCTCCGACTCTGTTTCCAACTCTTCTGTGTCCATTCACCCATCACTTACTGAGCCCCTGCTCTGAGAGGCAGCCCCTGCCCTCCCTGAGTTTATGGGGCTTGGGGTGCAGATGCATGCTTGACCTGTGAGGTGGGTGTTCATGGAGAAAGTGCGGGGGTTTTGTGGCGGAGGTGGGAGGGATAGTAATCCAGGCATGCTTCCAGGAGGAAATACCCCCATGGTTATGTCGTGGTAGCAACTATTCTCAAATCTCAGTGGCTTAGAACCCAAAAGCTGCATTTCTCAGTCACACAGGTTGGCTGTGGGTTCCCGCCAATCTGCAGGGCGGTTGTCCTTTGACCTCCGGTGACCCGTCTTAGCGTGTGCTGGTCTGTGAAGGGCTAGCCAACCCTGGAGGGTCCCACGTGTTCCTTTCCAGGCTGGGTCTGGAAAGTGGCAGTCTGGTGGTAGCAACTGGCCACGTCAAAGCGCAGAACGTGTAAGCCCCTGTGTGTCCAGGAGAGGGACCCGGTTAGGTGGGCATGGGCAGCCTCCACCATGGCAGAGTTTGAAAGGAGTAGGAGTCAGCCAGACAGGAGACGGGTCAAGGGGTCGCGGTGGCTAGAGTGTGGGCGTGTGTGCACGCCCATGTGCATCTGTGCGTGACTCGAGTATGTTTGCACATGTGCATGTTTGCATGCACATGTGAGTCCGTCTGTGTGTGAATGTGTACTTGTGTGTGGACATGTGTGGCTATGTGCACGTGTGCAGCACACGTAGTATGTGTAAATGTATACATAAGTGTGTCTGAGTGTGCACGTGTGCGTGTGTGCGTGTGTTTGTGTGAATGTGTGCTGGGGTGAGGTGATCAAGCTGGTGCAGGAAGCTGAGACCAGGCTGTGTAGAGCATTGGCAACCAGGCTACTTAGAGGACAGGTCTGTCAGAGGGCGGCCCGGAGCCCTGGAGAGTGCCTCTGGGTACAGGGAGGAGAGTGGCTTGGAGGTAGACTGAGAGGACAGGAAGAGACCTGGCTATGTCCAGTGGGAGGTGGTATTGTCCTGAACTGGGGGAAGGGTGGGTGGCGGCCCTGGTGGCACAAGCAGGATGCCAGGCAGGGCTCTTCCTTGGGCTCCCGAGCTAGGATGCTGCCCAGGCGGGCACGAGTTTGCCCCAGGCCCCCTCTGACTCTCCCAGGCACGGTGGTTCTGCTCTTATTCCGAGTCTGCAAGTCCCTGGCAGGCAGGGGTAGCATCTGAAAATTGCAGTAGCCCTTGGGGTACAAAAGCAGCTTAGATATTAGTGTTCAGAAAAGAAAATGCTAAATGGGAGGGAACCGCCTTTCATCCATCACTACAGGGCTCTGTCCAGGTCCCGGGAGCTCCCTCAGGCTGCAGGAGCATCAGCCCAGCTCATGGAGGTGCGGGCAGCAGTGGTGGCCCGCCCGGAGCCGGAGACGGTAACACAGGATACACAGCGACTCAGGGGGAGGGCGAAAGATGCACTTCTCCCAGCCTCCCCTCCTTCCTGTGCTGGTCAATCCCAGCTTCCCACGGCCCTGCACCCCTCCCCCAAGGCCTCCAAGGAGGTCAGAGGTCGCCCCAGCCCTCGTGGGAGGCGCCCGGCGTCTGGCAGGCCAGACCCTGAGGACGGGTGGGAATGGGGGACTCCGGACAGCTGAGTCTCCTCCCCCAGGCTGGAGGTAAACATCTGATACCCAGATGGGGGCGTGGAACTTTCTAGATGCAGCCAGATGCCCTGTGGGAGGAAATATGGGTCTTGGAAAAAATCTTTATGGTTCCCAGAGGTAGCTGTGTGGAATCTCCATTTCCAGACTTTTCTGTGCACACACAAGCCTGTACTGTTAGACATATGTGCGCCCTGCATGCCTCATCCACACTGTCTACACTTTGCTTCTTCCTCACGCCACTGCCCAGAATTCTTTTTCTGTTTACTATTTTTTATTTTGAGTCAGAGTCTCACTCTGTCATCCAGGCTGGAGTGCAGTGGCACACTCACGGCCACTGCAGCCTTGACCTGCTGGGCTCAGGCAATCCTTCTGCCTCAGCCTTCCAAGTAGCTGGAACTATAGGTGCATACGACCAGGCCCAGATAATTTTTTTTTTAATTTGTAGAGATAAGGTCTCACCAAGTTACCCAAGCTGGTCTCAAACCCCTAGGCTCTGGCAATCCTCTCTCCTCCACCTCCCAAACTGCTGGGATAACAGATGTGAGCCACCATGCCCAGTGGTGTTAAAAGCCCAGAATTCCGTGAGTCTCACATCTGTTTGTTCTGTGGCCTGTTGACGGTTGTTTGTTTATTGTCTGATTTGGGGCTATTATAAACAATGCTGCAGTGGGAACCCATGGACACCATCAGTGTACTCTCGGGGGAATATTTCTTTTTCTTTTTCTTCTTTATTGATGGTACGTGAAGAGGTAGGGCTCCCGAGGTCACCCCCTCCATTTTTCAGGGGGTCTGGCATGGACACTGTGAGGAGGGGAGATTCTATGTGGCCAGGGACAGAGGGTGGCAGGGACTCGCCAGCGACTGAGGGCTTTTCTCTTCCTCTCATGCTCTTGCTGGGGCTTGTGGTCCAGGGGCTCTTACTCCTTGGATTCCACGTGGACCATGAAGTTCACCCCCCTGCTGCTGTAGCCAAATTCATCGTCATACCAAGAGATGAGCTTGATAGAGTGGTCGTTGAGGGCAATGCCAGCCCCAGCATCAAAGGTGGAAGAAGTAGGAAGATACAACCTGGTGCTTAGTGTAGCCCAGGATGGTCTTGAGGGAGCCCTCAGATGTCTGCTTCACTACCTTCTAGATGACATCATATTTGGCAGGTTTCTCTAGACAGCAGGTCAGGTCCACGATGGACATATTGGTGGTGGGGACGTGGAAGTCCATGCCCACAAGCTTCTTATCCAGCTCCGGAATGATCTTGCCCATGACCTTGGCAGCACTGGTGGACACAGAGATGATGTTCTGGATGGCCTCGTGGCCATCACGACACTGCTACCCAGAGGGGCCCTCCACATTCTTCTGGGGGGCAGTGATGACGTGGGACGGTCACTCCACGATGAGTCCCTCCATGATGCCAAAGTTGTCATGGATGACCTTGGCTGGGGGGGAGGGGGAAGCAGTTGGTGGTGCAGGAGGTGTTGCTGACAAATGTGAGGTGATTCATGGTCATCACAAACATGGGGGTGTCAACAGAGGAGGCGGAGATAATGACCCTTTTGGCTCTACCCTGCAAATAAGCCCAACCTTTTCCTAGGTAGTGAAGACACCAGTGGACTCCACCACGTAATCAGCGCCAGCGTCTCCCCATTTGCTTTTGGTGGGATCTCCCTCCTGGAAGATGGTGATGGGATTTCCACTGAGGACAAGCTTCCCGTTCTCAGCCTTGACAGTGCTGTGGAACTTGCCGTGGGTGGAGTCGTGCGGGAACGTGTAAACCGTGTAGTTGAGGTCGATAAAGGGGTCACTGGCAGCTACAACATACACTTTGCCAGTGTTAAAAGCAGCCCCGCTGACCCTGCACCCAATATGGCCAAATTTGTTCACTTCAGCCTTCACCTGCCCCATGGTGTCTCGAGGACAAGGCTGGTGCTGCCTGAGAGATGCAGCCATCTGTTGGAACAGGAGGAGCAGAGAGCCTCAGGGGAGTATTTCTATGGGGCGGAGGCTTAGAGTCCATCTCTGGGTCCTCAGATGACCTCTCTGTGCCTCAGTTTGCCGATCTGTGAAATGGGATTCCAGCACTCCCACCTTTACCAGAGTAAGTGGGAGAGTGTGCGTCGGACGGGGGTTGCGTACTCCGAGGGCAGCGCCCCGCCCGGGCCCAGGACCCCCGGCCTCCACCCAAGCCTGGCCAACCAGAGGACAATGCCCGGTTCGAGAGAACAACAGGCTCCTCCCTGGCTGTCAAGGCGTGAGGATTAGATGCAGAATAATGCAGTCCCCGATCAAACCTGCAGCTGTAACTCAGGCCCCAGACACTGCCAGCGCCATAAATTTGGGCGGAAAGTGCAGCTCTAGCAGTTTGCGCACAAGAGCGGGGGAGGCCGAGTGAATTACAGCCACGGGGGAAGCGGGGGCCCCCTGCCCGGCATTGTTAGCGGGAGCCAGGGATTGATTGCTCCCTGGCTTTAATGAAATTGAATTTTAATTTATATCCCAGCCCAAGGTGGGGGGCGAGGGTGTGCCTGGGCAGGGACGGGCCCCAGGACGGGGGCTCCTTCGCAAGGGGGCCCGTGGCCAAGTCCTATAGCGAGGGAAAGGGAGGCGCTTGGGTGGTGTCTGCACCCCAGAGCGTCAAGGTCTTGCTGGCTGTGGGCCACGGGGAAGGGGCATCCCCGTCGGGTCATTCCTGCCCTACTCAGGTGCAAGCCTCTAGAGGCCCCTGAAGGGAAGTCCCCATGGCTTCCCTTGGAAATCTGGAAGCTCTGCCGGGAGTGGGGGGAAGAGCGGGGGAGGGAAGGCGAGGATCCTTGTCCCGACTCCTCCACCTCCCCAGGGTGGTGCAGATGCCACTAAGCCTGCTGCTTCTGATATTGATATTAGCATGTTTTCCAGGGCCGGCCAAGCTGGGCGCTGCCCCCCGTGACATTCGTGACACCTGTGTGTGCCTGCTCTGGGTCGCCTCGGATGGGCGACACCTCAGGGTCAGGTTGGCCTGGCTTCAAATCCCAGATGCACATTTTCTGGCCTCGGAAAGCCACCTCCCTTCTCTGAGTCTCAGTTTCCTCTTTTGTAAGTCGGAGAGGACATGCATGTCTACACCCTGGAGTGTTTATGGGGGGCTTGCGTCACGCTGCTCATCATCGGCTGCCAGTGGAGACAAAGTTTGCAGGAGTTGCCGTTTCTGCAAGGGAGCCTTCCAGACCCTGCTCAGAGCTCATCATGCTGGCGACCACCTGGGGTGAGGTGAGAGCTGAGGCAGAGCAGTGGCCTCCTTAGAGGGGCCCAGGGAGGAGGGGTGCCTCGCGGAGGGGCTGGAAGGCATGCAACCTCCTGGGAGTTGGGGGAACCTGGGTGTGAGGGTGGAACCTGCCTGGGGCAGGGGCTGGGAGGGCCAGGGCCTTTCCTGAGGTTGAACAGAGGGGCAGATGGAGTGGGCAAGGAGGGGATGCAGCCCTTGCCCCCCTTCAAGGCCAGGAGCCGTAGCTGGGGCTTGCTCTCTGCCTGTCCCGCTGTGGCGGCCCCAGCAGGGAGCCTGGATGCTCCTCTGGGCCCCGCTGTGGCTTCCTGGCTGACCACAGACACGTCTCAGCTGCAGGCAGGCCCCATTAGTAAAGCAGGGGGATGGCCTGGCTCCTGAGGGCCTGTGGACCCCTGCCCCTGCCCCATCCCGTGCTCTGCTTGTCGCACCACCCACAAGCACCCGTGCTCCTGAGGTCCAAGTGCGCCGAGATGGGCTCCGGAGCCTTCGGGCCAGTTCCACTCCCAGCCCCTCCTATGGGCACCACGCTGGGACCAGTGGAAGGGCCAAAGGCAGCTGCTTCCGCCAGTGAGTTAGGACAGGTTGATCAGGCCGCGGCTGATGGGGGAGACATAAATCCATCAGCCACGGGTGCAAACTGTCTTAGGTGGGCGGACCTGCCAGGCGAAGCCGTTGGTTTAGATGCAGGGTATGTGTGGGGGAGAGAGAGTTGGGGAGAGGGAGCCCAGGCTGTCGGTGCCAGGGGCGCCTTCAGAACCCATTAGAATTGCAGACCACCACCCAATCACCTTAATGATCTTCCCCCATCAAGGGGAATGGTTAAAAGGACTCAGCCACAAGCAACCAGCGGCCATTGTCTTGCTAGACTCTGGTGTGGCCATGTGCTCTTTGAGCTGTGGCTGTCGCCATGCTTCCTGGCTTTGGTCTCCTCCCCCACCTTGGGGAGGTGAATCTTTCTCTCTCTAATTTACTTTTAAATAAACTTTTCTTTCTTTGCCTTTCAAAAAAACAACAACAACAAGAAATCTTCCGTTCCCCCCTTTCGATTTTACAAGTGGACTCAGGTCCAGAAAAGGTCGGGCACTTGCCTGAGGTCACATAGCGAGTGAGAAGGGAGTTGGGACCAGCCTAGAGGCACGGGTGCAGGTGAGGTGTGGTCAGAATTGTGGGCCTTGTGGAGTGAGGGGGATGGGGAGACAAAGGTTATCAGATAGAAAGGAAGCTGGGCATCCTCCCATCCTTTTGTTTTCCAGACTTCAGTGTCAAACCTCACAATTGTTAGCAAGCAGAGGTCCCTTTGTGAATAGGAAAAGATGCCCCATCCTCTGGGTGGCTAGGGGTAGTAGGCACAGGGGTAGTAGGCACAGTCTCTACTCAGACCTAGCTGTGTGCCACCTTGACCCCACCTCAAACATGCTGGTTATATAAGGAAACTTTATAACCATGATTTTTTTGTTGTTGTTGGAGTCTCACTCTGTTGCCCAGACTGGGGTGCAGTGGCACTCTCACAGCCACTGCAGCCTCGACCTGCTGGGCTCAGATGATCCTTCTGCCTCAGCCTTCCAAGTAGCTGGAACCATAGACGTGCACCGCCATGCCCAGCTAATTTTTTGATTTATGGTAGAGATGAGGTTTTGCCAAGTTGCCCAGGCTGGTCTCGAACCCGTGGGCTCAGACAATCCCCTCACCTCGGCCTCCCAAAGTGCTGGGATTATAGGCATGAGCCCCCACGCCCGGCCTTATAGCCATGATTTATGGGAAACCAGCATTGCTTGTCAAAACAGATGATAACACAAAAATAAATGTCTCCAATACATTTAATATTCTTGTTATGATATATGACATATATAGCATATGGATATATTATTTATTCATACATATATACTCTTATATATGTATGATATTATTATTATTTATCTAACGCAGCGACTAACAGTGTGAGATGGGTGGGTGTTGGCAGGATATTATTTTTAAAAGTTTGTGTATCCCTAAAATCACTTTGCATATTGCATGTTGTGGACTCTTCCGAGCTTGTGACTGTGACTGAGTTCTTTAGGGTTAGGATCTTGAAGCTGCAGTAGGTGGTTGTTAAGATGTACAAACCTGGCCAGGCTCAGTGGCCCAGCCTGTAATCCCAGCACTTTGGGAGGCTGAGGCGAGTGGATTGCCTGAACCTGTGGGTTTGAGACCAGCCCAGGCAACTTGGCGAGACCTTGTCTCTATAATAAATAAAAAAAAAAAGACTAACTGGGCGTGGCAGCGTGCGCCTGTAGCTCTGGCTACTTGGAAGCTTGAGGCAGAAGGATCACCGGAGCCCAGCAGGTTGACACTGGGGTGGCCGTGAGCATGCTACTGCACTCCAGCCTGAGTGACGGAGTGAGACTCAGACTCCAAAAAGAAAAAAGCACAAACCTGGGTTGGGCGTGGAAGCTCATGCCTGTAATCCCAGCACTTTGAGAGGCTCAGGTGGAAGGATTGCTTGAGGCCAGGAGTTTGAGACCCGCTTGGGCAACACAGTGAGAGCCTGTCTCTATTATTATTATTAAAAAACAGAAACTTTAAGTGAAAATAAACTCACTCATGAGGGTGAACTAACTGATCAGGTGGCTCTCCTGGGGCTTTGGGAAGGGCCGGAGGATAGTTAAGTTTTGATGGAGACCGTGGCCTGGGATCAGAGCTGGTCAGGGTGTCATGAGGCGGGGGACTGGGCAGCAGGTAGCAGGGATGGGTAGGATGAGCCCTGGCCGAGCAGGACCCTGGGCCAGACACCCTGCATCCGTTCCCCCGCAGTGGTCCAAGGAGGTGTGGTGGTGTCCTTACTTCCTTTTACCAAATGTCTTCTTCTGAAATTACTCAAATGTGCAGAACACTGCAGAGAGACGAAACGGACCTGCCGGTACCTGCCTTCTAGCCCATCAAATCCACTGTCTCCTATGCAGGTGCCTTCTCGGGGTTTCAAGAAGAAATAGACATGACAGATGTTATGTCCCCTGTCCCCATGTGCCCCCACCCCTGAGAAAGAGCTGCATTCTCAGTTGATTATTCACTTTTTCATCTCATGAACAGCTACTGTGTTGCGTACGTATAGAACCATAAATGAGAATGCAGCATTGTTATTCAGTTTCATAGATATGTGCCCATTTTGCAGTTGGAAACCTTGAGGCCCAGGGGACCGAGCCATCGGTTCTTGTGCCCACGGTCCTGAGTGGCAGAGCTGGCTCAGACCCTGAGACTCTCCCTCTGAAGGGGCTTTCATAAATATCTTTGACACACAGGCTGCCCTGGGCCTGGGATGAGGACAGTTGGATTTATTGAAATGACTTCTAGGGCCTGGGGACCTCCTAGGTGGAGGGTAGAGTTGGGCCTCTGGGGAGCCTGGATCCCATGGTGAGGGAGAAAAAGCCCCAAGGAGCCTGCCCTTGGGGCTCCTTGGTATTTTGCAGGAGAGAAATCAATGCGCCCTTGCTCCAGTGGGCTGGTGCAAGAGTCGTGGCCGGTGAGGTGGCGGGGGCTGGCCGTGTTTCTGCAGAGCGGGGAACAGCTTAATCCTGAGAGATTTATGTCACCAAAGATTGCAGAACCTTGGGTCGGGGGAACGGGGTCCTGGTCGCCCTTCCCTGTCGCTCTGGCTGAAAGGGAGGTCAGTGGACCTGAGGGGAAGGGTCTGCTGGAGGGGTGGGCTTGCATAACTGTCAGCAGCCTGTTGGGGAAATGTGGAGAGGGTGGGATGCACGGGGACCGCCGGTGGTCACAGCCTGGAGGGAACAAAGCCACGGGGCTGAGTTGAGGGAGTCAAGTCAGGGGTGGGGTTTCCCTGCACATGTGTGGGGCCACCGCGAGGGTCCAGCACCCACCCATGTGTGCCTCACCACAGACTCGAAGACCCACACCCCAGCCAAACGCAAGTGTGCACACAGGTGCACACCCAGACACACACGTGTGCCCCCAGCCGAACCCACACTTGCACACGCACACGCAGAGCACGGCAGAGCCTTCCCGCCACTAGAGGGTACTCGAAGCCTTCCCAGCAGAAATGCATGAGCTGAAACGGATGCACAAACACACACGCAGCCCAAAAAAGCAAGAAAGAAAAAGAAAAGAAAATCCCTCGAAAAATATAGCAGCTGATGGTAATTCAAGCCGACGACACCCGTAAATCCTGGAGGCTGATAACAATAATAATAAAGTATGAACGGAGCAGTGCCAGATTAACGGAGATATTTAGTGCCTTCCCTCCCAGATCAATACGCTGTGCTGAGATTTTTCCCGGCATTGCACCCGAGCTGGCCCCTGATCTGGGTCTGTGGGCGTCGTGGACACCTCGGTCCCGGGCCTCTTCTAGTTTCTCTCTGCACCTTGAAGAGCTGCACTGTGGGGGAGGGGGTGTGAGAATCGCATTTCTGACGACTTCCCTGGCCATCCTGATCCCTGGCCACAGCCCAAAATGCAGCAGGAGATTGGTCCTGCCAAGGTCCCCGTGCAGCTGGTCCAGTCCCTTTCTACTTGGAGTTTCCTGCTCAGCCCCAGCAAGGACGACCAGGGGCAGAGGGAACCACCTGGTACTCCCATCCTTGCGCGTGGGGAGCTAGGACCAGCATGAGCTGTCTTCAGTGGGCTCATGCTGGTTGCAGCGTGACTCCCTTCGCGCGCACCAGGGCAAGCAGGAACGCATGTGTACATGTCGTTGTTTATTTGAAGCTGTCCGGATCTCCAAGGACCCGGGAAGTCGGGCTTTTGTAGAGGGGAGTTAAGGATCTGACCTCGCAGCCTCCAGTTTTGTTTGAGGTCTGTGTTCCCGACAGTTTTGGGTGCCCGGGCAGCCTGCGCCCAGCCATGTTCAAGGTCAGGGCCACTTGAGAGGTGGCCAGGGAGTCCTCTGTCTTGGGACCCTCAGCCTCACCTACACCTCGACCCTCTTCTCTGTGAAGAGGCAGGGCTGAGCTCCCTGGCTTCATTGCCTGGTCACGGACCCTGTCTCTGCAACATTTCTTAATGGAGCGCTTCCTGCATGCTCCGGGATCTGATGAGTATGGGGAGAGGAGGACGAAGGAGATTCAGCAGAGGGTCCCCAGGCATCAAGCCTGCCCTGACTGCAGACCTGGACGATGGTGGACAGAGTGGCCAGGGGTGGTCAGCTCTGAGGCCCAAGAGGGTAAAAATAATGCCTCACACATGGTTTACATATTGAGAACACGTTCATTCTTCCAATAACACTTATTAAGTACCTACTGAGTACAAGGCATGTATACAGTGGGGACTAGGAAGGCACGGTCCCTGCTCTTCTGGGTTCACGTTCTAATTTGGGTGTGTATGAGTTCCCTGTGGCGGCTGTAACAAATCATCAAAGAAAACAGCCCGAGCAACATAGTGAGACTTCATCTCTACAAACAAAACAAAACTTAGCTGGGCATAGTGGCACCTATAGTCCCAGGTACCTGGGAGGACTGAGGCAGGAGGATAGCTTGAGCCCTGGAGCCTGAGACTGCAGTGAGCTGTGACTGCACCCCTGCGCTCCAGTCTGGAAGACAGAGCAAGACTTTGTCTCTAAAAAACAAACCATCTTCCAAAATCAAATCACCGAAAAACCAGGCAGCTTAAAACAACAGAAGTGCATTCTCTTGTAGTTCCAGAGACTAGGAGTCTGGGATGAAGGCGTGGACAGGGCTCTGCTCCTTCCAAAGGCTCCAGGGGAAGCTCCTTTCTGCCTTTTCCAGCTTCTGGGGCTCTCTGGAGTCCCGTGGCTCAGTTCCCTCCGGCCTCTGCCTCCCTCTTCCAGGCCTTCTCTGTGTCTGTGTCCCAGTTCTCCTCCCCTTTCTCTGATGTGGATGCTGTCGCTGGATTAGAGCCTGCTGGAATCCTGTAAGAGATCGTCCTGTTCTGATCACACCTCCAAAGACCCCGTTTCCAAATAAGGACACAGTCACAAGCACTGGGGGTTAGGACTGAGCACACCTTTCCAGGGAACATGGTTCCATCGCTGCAGGGGGATAGACAATAAGATTGCAACACAGCAAACAAGCAAGGAGGAGTGTGGAGACCAAGCCAGGGCTGAAGCTGGAGCTGGCAGGAGGAGAGGGAAGGGCGAGCAGGACAGGAGAGGGGGTGGGCAGGGGAAGGGGAAGCAGAGGGAACACAGGGGCAAAGGCCTGGCACACAAAACATTTTGGGAACCCACGGGCCCGGTGTAGCTGGATTAGAGAGTAGGAGAAAGAAGCTTCTGGAAGAGGCCTGATAGGACCAGGCCGTGAGGGCAGTGTAGGTTGATCCATTCAACTCCAGCAGCTTCCGATGGAAACATGTCAAGTTGGGGGGGTGACATTCCAGTTTGTGTTCCAGAAAGATCCCTCCATCAGGGCTTCTTCACTTGGGAGTTCTCCGTGAATAGAGAATTCAAAGGGTCTGTGAACTTTGATGGGGGGGGAAATGATGTCTTTATTCTCCCTACCCCCTAACCGAGAGTTCTCCTCTCCGTCCACTATGAGCAGAGGCAGCAAACCGCAGGGGCGTCTCGCGGCCTGGGACGTGTTCCCCCCGCAGAACGCCGTGCCCTCCCGCCTCGCCGAGGCTGTCACAGGTGACTGGAAACACCATTTATGCTCCTCACGGCTTTGAAATAATGACAGCTGTTGGCCACATCACTAGAGCTTGTTATTGAATCTTGCTATTTAATGCATTCACAAAAAAAGCACATAAATTACCAGATTACCCATTTGCTCTTTCAATATTTTGATAACTGTATTTCAACAAAGTTTGTTTTCTTCGCAATCCTATGTGTTTTATTTTATGCATTTAAAAATGCTCTTTTGAGCCGGGCTCAGTGGCTCAGCCTGTAATCCCGTGCCTTTGGGAGGCTGAGGTGAGTGGATTGCCTGAGCCCGTGGGTTCGAGACCTGCCTGGGCAACTTGGCCAGACCTCATCTCTACAATCAATCAAAATGAGTTGGGCGTGGTAGTGCGTGCCTGTAGTTCCAGCTACTTGGAAGGCTGAGGCAGAAGGATCGCCGTAGCCCAGCAGGTCGAGGCTGCGCTGGCCGGGAGCGGCCACTGCACTCCAGTCTGGGCGACAGAGTGAGACTCCAACTCAAAAAAAAAAAAAGCTCTTTTGAGGAGGGGATCCCCAGGTTTTCGGATGCCTGGGGCTCATGGCTCAGGCAAGGCAGACCGTGGGCTGGAAAGAGGTAGGGAGGTGTCTGCTGGCGTCCAGCTGGAACCGGGGCTAAGCCTTGGGCTTCTGGACTGAGTGACTGGTGGGAGGGGATGCTGTTTGTGGAAGGGGAAGAAGAATTGGTTTGTTTGTTTGTGTTTGGACACTGAATTTGGGGAAGTCCAAGCAGAGAAGCCAAGGGGCTCTGGGTCTATCAGGCCAGCAGTTTGACATAGGCTGGGCTGGAGGTGCCAATCTGGGAATTCACTTGCATCAGCTCACAGCAAACCCATGTGTCATGGCACCCAGGCTTTCTTTTTCTTTTCTTTTCTGTTTTTAAGAGACAGGGTTTTGTTGCTCTGTGACCCAGGCAATAGCGTGATCATAGCTCACTGCTGCCTGAACCCCCCGGACTCAAGCAATCTTCCTGCCTCAGCCTCCCAAGTAGCCGGGACCACAGATGTGCACCACCACTCCTGGCTCATTTTTTATTTTATTTTTTGCAGGGACAGGGATCTTGCTATGTTGTCCAAGCTGGTCTTGAACTCCTGGCCTCAAGCAATCCTCCTACCTCAGCCTCCCAAGGTGCTGGGATTACAGGTGTGAACCGCCGCACCCGGCCTCACCCAGGCTTTCTAGTTTCCCTTTACAGATGAGAAAATGGAGACCTCCCAGGGTTGTGGAGATTGTCTTAGAGCTTAGGTGTCCCCATCCCTACCCTGGGCTCTTTCATCATAGGCAGGCATCTCTCAGCCCTCCCAGGCTGCAGATGCCGAAGGCCCCTCGCTGCAAAGTCGCACACGGCTGAGTACAGCTGGGGCTTTGCTCTCCTGTCACCAGGATGCCTCGTGTCCCCTGTGTGCTGGGACTGGGCTGGGGACACAGAGCGGTAGGAGCCAGTCTTGTTCTTGAGGAGTTGGGGTGTCTCCCTCTTTCGGTTTCTCTCTGTTCTCTGCCCTCCCTCCCTGACTCTCTTCCTCTCTTCCTTCCGTCCCTCCTCCTCCTCTGTCTTTCCCTCTTCTTCTCTCTCTCTCTCTCTCTCTCTCTCACACACACACACACACACAGAAGCGAATGCAATTTCACAGCCTTGTACCCACATTCACATCCCACCCATCAGACGAGCCAGGGAAGGCACACAGCATCGGTCCCATCGAGATCAGAACTGCGTGTGGCATGTGATAAGAGAAGAAGAAATTCCTGTATTAGAGATTCATTTCCAGTCACTCCAGCCCGCGTGGAGCCAAGCCCCGGGGGCTTCAGGGTGGCCTGTGTGGCGAGGGGGAGTGCGGCCTTTGGCACCCTCAGTCATAACAGCTGATGTTAGTACGAACACCAACAGAGAGCCAAACCCTCTCCTCTTCCTCCCCGCCCCTCCCCACCCGCCAGCTTCCTGCCCACGTTGGCAAGCCTGGCTTCCTGCCGCTGGCCCCAGTGGCCTTGGGGTGGTCCTGCTGGAGGTGGACAAGGCCAAAGCCCAGGAACCCAGGCTCAGGCCTGGGTGCTCCTGAGGGCAGAGGCCTGTTGGCACCAGGGGCGGTGCGGGGAGTGACCATTCTGGGAATCCTCTGCTGGGCCAGCCTCTTGGGGTCAGTGCTGGGCCAGCAGGGAGGAGGGGCTGGCGAGGAGTCGAGCCAAGACCCCCCTTGCGCCCAGTGTCGGAGCCCACCCCTCTCCTTCAGCATGGCCTCCTGAACACCCGGGCAAGCCCGTCTTCTTGAGTTTTGTCTGACCTTGACCTCTGCCCTTGGACCTGATGCACGCCCTGGTAAAGACTGTGTCAAGAGGTTCCCCACATCAAATCTCAGCTCTACCTTTTCCAAGCTGTGAGACCCCTCTGAGCCTCAATTTCCCCCTCTGTAATTTTTGAGATGAGATCTCGCTCTGTCTCCAGGGCTGGAGTGAAGTCGCACAATCGTAGCTCACAGAAGCCTTGAACTCCTGGGCTCAAACGATCCTCCTGCTTCAGCCTACAGAGTAGCTAGGACTACAGGCACTCCACCACGCTCGGCTAACTCATTTTTTTGTTTTGAGTTGGAGTGTCACTCTGTCGCCCAGACTGGAGTGCAGTGGCCGCTCCCGGCCACCGCAGCCTCGACCTGCTGGGCTCCAGCGATCCTTCCTCCTCAGCCTTCCAAGTAGCCGGAATTACAGGCATGCGCTACCACGCCTGGCTGATTTTTTGATTTATTGTAGAGATGAGGTCTTGCCAAGTTTCCCAGGCGGGTCTCGAACCCGCAGGCTCAGGCAATCCACTCACCTCAGCCTCCCAAAGGTGCGGGATTACAGGCTGAGCCACTGAGCCCGGCTCCATTTTTTTTTTTAAAGACCTGGGTCTCTAATCCTCTTGCCTTGGCCTCCCAAAGTGCTGGGACCACAGGTATGAGCCACTGTGTCTGGCCAGTTTCCCCACGTGTATGATGGGAGTGATGAGCACCTGGGAAACAGATGGGTGCTGGGTTTGAAATGACCCATGTAAACAAGCCCAGCACACAGTAGATGCCTTGTGCTCTGGAGAAGGTCAGAGGGTCGGTCCTTTTCAAGGCTAGAGCACCTGGGCCAAGGGCACGGCAGTCTCCCGCCCTGCTGCCCTGAAGCTGTGCTTCCAGGCCTGGGTCGGGAGTGACGGTGATGGGAGCTGACAGGAGATCAATGGGAACACGGCTGCTGCAGCTTCCAGACCAGGAGAGCTGATAACAAGAGGCCCTGGTGGGGAGGGAGGGGAGCTCCAGAAGGAACCCAGGCCTGGGAGAGGGGGCCTCTGACCCTTAGGTGGAGCAAGCTGGGCCCAGCTCCCCGGAGGCCCCCTGAGCGGGCCTTGGGCAAAAAATGACCTCTGCTTTCTGTTCCTGGTTTTTAAAAATGCATAAAAATTCAAGGAAACACTGGATCTGGAGAAGAGTTAGGTGTGAGCCAAGGAGCCCAGGGAGCCCTCTCATCCCCTCATCTTTCTCTGAGCTGTGCCTCCGTGTGACCCCTCTGGTGTGTTTCTTGGCTTTTTTTCCCCTCTTCCTCAGCATGTTGGTCATTGAAGACTTGGGGGAATGAGACAGGCCATAAGGAAAGTCTGAATCCCAGAGCGGGAGTGCCCTGTGGGCTCTCAGGAGTGGGTGCTCCTGGGGTGACCCCACCGGCAACCTCTTCTCTGAGGATGGTCAGCTCCTCCAACCTGGCTGGATGACAGGACTGGAGAGCCGCCTCCTCGTGACGTGAACCTGCCCACACCCACACCACAGCGGGTCACACCTGAGTCTGGCTGGTCCAAACAGATTCCTGCTCTGAAACCAGATGCTGGGATGCTGGGCTGGGATGCAGCCATGTGGGTATGGGACCAAGTATAAGATGAATGACTCGAAGCAGAGAGAGAGGAACCTTGTGTGCAAAAGGCAGAGACGAGGGGAAACAAGTGTCCTCGGTATATAGTTTGGATACTTGTCCCTTCTGAGTCTCACATTAAAATGTGGTCCCCAAGCCGGGCGCGGTGGCTCACGACTATAATCCCAACATTTTGGGAGGCGGAGATGAGAGGATTGCCTGAGCCCAGGGGTTCAAGACCAGCCTGAGCAACTTGACGAGACCTTGTCTCTACAATAGGTCAAAAAATTAGCCGGGCATGATGGTGCGCGCCTGTGGTTCCAGCTACTTGGAAGGTTGAGGCAGAAGGACCGCCGGAGTCCAGCAAGTCGAGGCTGTAGGGCCGTGAACGTGCCACTGCATTCCAGCCTGGGTGACAGAATGAGACTCTGACTGAAAAAAAAAAGTGGTCCCCAGTGTTGGAGGTGGGTCCTGGTGGCATTGACAGGATTGGTGTTATTCTCACGTAATGAGTTCTCACTCTGTTCGTCCACACAGAGCTGGTTGTTAAAAGAGTCTGGAACAGCCGGGCTCGGTGGCTCAGCCTGTAATTCCGCGCCTTTGGGAG
>NW_007249643.1:152080-162680 GCF_000164805.1 Carlito syrichta
AGGCTGCGGTGGCCGGGAGCGGCCACTGCACTCCAGTCTGGGCGACAGAGTGAGACTCCAACTCAACAAACAAACAAACAAACAAACAAACAAAAGAGCCTGGAACTTCCTTCTCTCTCTCATTCCCTCTCTCTCCCTGGGACAGCCCTCTTTGCCACCTGCTGAGAGTAAAAACTTCTTGAAGCCTCACCAGATGCAGATGCTGTACCATGTCTTGAATGGCCTGCAGAACCGTGAGCCAAATGCTCCTCTTTTCTTTATAAAGTGCCCAGCCTCAGGTATTCCTTTACAGCAATGCAAATGAACGAACGCACCCTGTCTGGGGGAGAGGTGTAGACAGAGAGGTGCTGGAAAAACTCCGGCAACCTGCAGTCCGGGAGGAAAAAGCCCAGATTCATAGCTTTTCCCAACTCCCAGGGATGGACACGCCCACACTCCCGCTGTCATGTCACCTAGTAGGGACCCCGGGTGAGATGCCCTGGCTGGGGCTGGCCCGGCATTTGACTGGGTGCCACCTGAGCCCTGATGTCTTTCCCAGCCCAAGGGGCGTGGCTGCGGTTCCCTCTCTGGCTGCAGATATTCTCAGCCCCCCTAAAGAGGGAACCCAAGGGCAGTCCAGCCACCAGAAAGGAATTCCAAGATTCTGCTCCTTGAATATTATGAAGCAAACACATCATTCCTAGCAACACTCCAGTATCTTTTCTTTTTCCCGCCCATAGATCTGCCTCCTCTTCTCTTGCAAAATTTCCCCCTGGCTTCTACCCCCATTCTTGCCCAAATGCCCCTCTCACCTTCTTCCTGACATAAATGCTCCAGGTCTGGGAACGGAAGCCCCCTCTCCAGGGGAGACCGAGGCAAAGAAGCTGAGCGGGTCAAGTCAGGGCATCAGCAGAGGGGGCGCCGTCTAGCTCATCACAGGACAACCCTTCTCTGCGTTTCACTGGAGCTTGTGTGGCTGGGCTTCCCTGTCTACCTCAGGGTCTTTGCACTTGCTGTTCCCAATGCTTGGAATGCTCTTGCCCCATGTCTTTGCGTCACTTCCACGCCTTGTAGTCTCTGCCCAAACGTCACCGTCTCCAAGAGACCACGCCATCGGAACCAACTTCCCTGTGGCAAATGCGAATGTTGTTTGCCTCCCTAAAGACCAGTCCTGTTTTCTGTGTCTGGGGGGTCAAGTGCTCCACCCAGCTCCAGCAGAAGAATCGGGTTTGGTCAAAGCCCATCATGGCCATCCCATTCTCATTGACAGTGATTGGCCTGTGGTGGGCATGTGACTCAGTGTTGGCCAGTGAGATGCTGGAAAGGACCGGAATGCTCCTCCATGACAAAGGAGAGAGGCCCAGGCAAGGAGGAGGCTTTTCGCTTTCCCGTTTCTCCCTTCCTGCTTTGGGAACCAGCATGCAAAGATGTGATATCCGGATCTGTGGCAGCAAGCTTGTAATGCTGAACCAACCAGCCTGACAAAGAAAACCGACAGTTTTCTTGAACGATCAGTCCTGGCAAGACAGAGCCTGCTTCCTACATGGCACCAAGCAATTAAGGCAGGGGACCAGCGGCCCCTTTTAGATGCATGATGTGCTCTCCAGTTTCTCATGGTCCCCACCTGTCCTTGTTGCATTACTCTGGTCCATTCACTGATTCACATAATGCTGGGTTCCGGGCCACTCCAGCAGCAACGCAATGACTGGGTTAATTATATGTCTATTCCAGCAGCTGTCAGCACGCTGAGAACAGGGCCTGGGGCTGATACATCCCTGGCTTCTGGGACCCATCCCTGTGCCTGGCACATGTCAGGAACTCAGTGACCATCTCAGGCAGTGCCGTCCAATAGTACTTTCTGCAGTGATGGAGATGTGGCTATCAAGCATTTGAGATGTGGCTTGTGTGACCAAGGAACTGGATTTTCAATTTTATTTACTTTTATTTATTTTTAAAATTTGTGTTTATTTTTGGGTTTTTTTGAGTTGAAGTCTCACTCCATTGCCCAGAATGGAGTGCAGTGGCACGCTGCTCACGGCCACTGCAGCCTCGACCTGCTGGGCTCAGGTGATCCTTCTGCCTCAACCTTCCTATATCTGGAACCACAGGTGCACGCCACCATGTCCAGCTAATTTTTAAAAAAATTTATTGTAGAGACAAGGTCTTGCCAAGTTGCCCAGGGTGGTCTCAAACCTGTGGGCTCAGGCAATCCTCTCATCTCAACCTCCCAAAGTGCTGGGATTACAGGCATGAGCCACCGCGCTCAGCCCTATTTTTATGTTTTTAAGTCTGAAGTCTCTCTGTCGCCCAGGCTGGAGTACAGTGGTGTGATAACGGTTTACCGCAGCCTCGGCCTCCTGGGTTCAGGTTATCCTTCTGATTCAGCCTCCTGAGTAGCTCAGATTACAGGTACAAGACACACTGCCCAGCTATTTGTTTTTTGTTTTTGTTTTTTTGTAGAGATGAGGTCTCCTATGTTGCCCAGGCTGGCCTCAAGCAATCCTTCTGCCTAGGCCTCCCAAAGTGCAGGGATTACAGGCATGAGCCACTGTGCCTGGGGCCTTATTTACTTTTTAATTGATTTGCATTTAAATAGTCACTTGTGGCTAACTGCTACTACCATCAGTGCAGTGGAGCCTCACTCCATCCTCGTGGCTAGCAGCAAGCCAGCCATTCTCAGCTTCTCCGTTTTCAGAGCTATATTAGTTGGTGAGGTGGGGGCTGTAACTGCTCCCGCCGCCTGGGATCTTTATTTCCCACCTGCGCTGGCCATACTGCTCGAGCAAAGGAGACCTCCTGGCCCTCTTTCCTCCCCCAGGAGCCCTGGCCCACTGAGCTCCGAGCTCCGGAGAGGCTGGCAGTCCGCACGAGAGGTCTTATGGGCCCAGGCCTTTCCCACACAGGTGGGCCACCTGCCACTCAGGTGAAACTTTGCCCTGACAGCCACAGCAGGGGCCCGGGAGAGGGCTGGGGAGAACATCCTGTGGGCTCTGTAACTGGCTGAGGACGTTTACCGTTGTTTCAGCCCCAGACGTCCCAGAGTACAGGGTCTGGGATGGAGTAAGTTTAAGCAAGGCTGCAAGTTCTTCGGAGCTCCCCTCCTCGGGGTGGGATGAGTCTTTCTCTTCTTGGACCCTGGGCTGGCCTTCATGACTCACACTGTGGACCCTCGAGGCCTCATCATAGGAACACTGGGGACACTGATTCTGGAAGCCTGAGTAAGAAATCCAGCCACTCCGGGGCCCCCACACGGGAGAGGCCAGTGGGGGCAACCCCTTCTGAGCCCAGCCTTCCAGCCATCCTCACAGCAGCACCCTCGAGAGCCACCCGGTGAGCTCTGCAGACACCACGAGAAGCAGAAGAGCCTCTGGCTGAGCCCTGCCTGCATTCCTGACCACGAAACAGAGAGACTGTCAAGAAAATCCATGCAGGCGCTGAGGCTTGTGAAAGGCTGTATGCTTCAGCCAGATCAGGGAGGTTGTACCCCTGCCCAGATGTGACACTCCAACTGACGTTTGCAGGATGAGTAGGAGCTAGCCAGGCCAAGCATGAAGGGAACGGTGTTTCTGGGAAGAGCAACAGTGTATAAAGCCCCGGAAGCCAGACCGAAAGCAAGAGGGCTGGGTGGTTGAGTGTGGTGTGGGAAGTTATCTTAGTCGTCCAGCGACCAGAGGGGACCAGGGTAGACTAATCAGCCTGGACCAGGGTGGCCCGGGACAGGGGAGAGTGAAGGAATTTAAGAGCGAGTAAAGAGTTTAATCCACAGGGTAAAGTGACTGGGGTGTGTGTATGGGAGGGAGACAGAGGCCGAGAGAGGAGGGGAGGGAAGGAAAAAAAAATTTATTGTAGAGACGAGGTCTCACCAAGTTGTCCAGGCTGGTCTCAAACCAAGGGGGAGAGATGTAATGGGGGGAGAAAAACAGAGACAGAGGAGAGAGACAGACAAAGGGGGAGAGAAAGCAGGAGAGGGAAAAGGATGGAGAAGGAAAAGGGGGAGAGAGGAGGACAGTGTTACCCAGCTTTCTGACTGAGTGACTTAGTCCGGTGAGGGGGGTGGGGAGGGAGAGGCAGGTTTGTGAGGTACAGGGGTGAGTTGGCTTTTAGGCCCATGGGAACCAGCGTCCCTCAGGATGGGAGGAGGGGGTCGGCATCCAGCAGAAGTGGGGCAGGGGGTGGGTGCCCAGCGACAAGGCCCCCCAGCGCCCAAGGGGTCAGGTTCTTCTAACTCAGGGTATGACTGAGGCCCAGAGGGGGACTGGGAGTCCTCCATCCACAGGCAATACCTGACTCTGAAGGTCAAACAGGTCAAAGTGGAAAAGCCCCAGGCCCAGACTCTGGCCATCACCAAGCCCTGGCCTGTGGACACGGGCCACCCTGGCGGAGGCTGTGGGCTCCTTCCAGGGAAACCGGCGCACCATCCCTCTTGGGGGAGCTTGTTCTGCAGAGAGAATGCCCATCAGGCCCTGGCAACAACCGGAGTGCCTCCAAGGGGGCCGGGGAAGGAAGATGGGCCTGCCGCCCTTGGAGTACTACGCAGCCGTGCAAAGCAACGGGAGTGTGTGCGCTGGTGAGGAAAGCGCGCCCGACACGCGGCTCAAGTAAGAAAAACCAAGCCAGGCAGAGGACGCACGCCAAAGGGAGGGAGTAGGAGGAGGGATGGCTCGGGTGGGCATGGAGGACTCTGGAAGGACGTGCTGATGCTCATGACTGTGGCCTCCTGTGCAAACTGGGGGGGGTGGGATGAGGACAGGGGAGAGGTGAGAGTTTAAATGTGCAGCCTTTTGCAATGTGTGGCTTTTCCCGCCACTGCACTCCAGCTCGGGCAACAGAGCAAGACCCTGTCTCTAAAAAATACCTATGTATATAAATAAGGTGTGGCTTTTGAGCTCTGTGAAGGTTTTATCTACCAAAAATGGATATGGACCGGGCGCGGTGGCTTATACCTATAATCCAATAACTTTGGGAGGCTGAGGTGGGAGGATCTCTTGAGCCCAAGAGTTTGAGACCAACCTGGGCAACATAGCAAGAACCTCTCTCTATTAAAAATAAAATAAAAAAACTGACCGGGTGTGGTGGTGCACGCCTGTAGTCCCAGCTACTTGGGAGTCTGAGGTAGAGGATCACTTGAACCTAGATCACTTGAACCTAGCAATAAGAGGCTGCCGTGAGCTATGATTGCACCACTGCTCTGCAGCCTGGCCAACAGAGTGAGACACTGTCTCAAAAAAAAAAAAAAGATTGAAAAACAACGGGGCACCCCTGTGAAGCCTCTCTGGTCTCTGGAGTTCCCAGTTCTCTGCAGGGTTAGCTGTGACGTCTGTGGAGGGAAGGATGAGCTGGTCTGAGAAATGACAGTCCCACATTCTCAGTTGCTTGTGGCCAGTCCTGGGCAGGTGTTCTGTGCTTGTGGCTTCGTTCCATCTCACGACAACACGGGGTTAGAATTGCTCCCTGGGTCTTTCTTCTCCTTTTCCCCAGCGACCTGAAGACCGGTGACCACAGGGGGACCACCTGGGCTTGCGGGCAGCCAGGGAGAGGAGCTGGCCTGGGTGGGGGTGGGGAGCCGAGGCAGCGGTGGGGGTGGGGCGGGCGCCTCCTGTTGTGTTCAGTTTGGGTTCCTGGAGCTTGAAATGGAAACGGACAGACGCTGGGGTTCAGCTCCCCCTCAGGAGACCCTCCAGTCACCCTCAGAGCTCAGGGCCCAGCAGCCGCTCTCGGATGTTGGGATGTGCCCGGGAGTGGACCCCCAGGACACCCCGACCTGCTGGGACTGGAAGGAAGCAGGACAGAGGCTTGGGGAATGGAAGCTCCAGGATTCCATGAAGTGGGGAGAAAATGGGTAGAATTGGAGCTGGAAGAGCTGATTGGAACCCTTATGCCTCAGCCTCAGTTTCCCCATCAGTCTGAGTCATCATGCAGGGACCAGCCCCTCCACCATTCTCTGTGTTGTCGGGGGTCCTGCCGGCAGCGCTCAACTCAGGAACCACTTGGATCCAGTGGGTATCATCTCCCAGAAGCTACCACGCAGGTTGACTTACAGTCCCTGATCTCTATGAAACGGATGAGGCAGCTGGAACTCAGAGAGGTCAAGCTACTTGCCTGGGCCACACAGCAGATGCGTGGCTGGCCCAGGATTGGAGTCTAGGTGTGGCTGATTTGAAGTCTGGCGCTTTTTTCGCTTTGCCTGTTCCAGATTCTGCTGCTGTGTAACAAATGATCCTAAAACCGAGTGGCTTAAAACAAGCACCATTTCATTCTCTTCTCTTCCATGTGGCTGGGGTCACTCAGGAGGTCAGCTGGTGGCTGGACTGGTCTGGGGGGTCTGAGCTGGTCAGAGAAGACAGATGGGAAGACAGCCGGGGGCTGGGTCCAGGAGGTCCTCCTCCCTCCCTCCGTGATCTCTCCTCTTCCTTACCAGGCAGCCAGCGCTTCGAGTGACCAGAGTGAAGCCGCCGGTCCTCTCAGAGTTTAGTCCACAGCCGGAAGAACGTCCCTCTTGGGTCAGCATCGTCCCAGGCCAGCCGAGGTTACGGGGAAGGAGGACAGACCTCAACTCTCTTAGGGATGAGGTTCAAAGAGTGTGCGGCCCCCTTTGGCTGCCAAGGGCGGGGTTCCAGGGAGAGGAAGGCGGGCCTCCACGAGCCCCTAGAAGAAAGGATGTGTAGGAGGACAGAGCTGATCTGGGCCCTGGGGATTCTCCAGACCACCCCCAGGCCCTGCCCTCCACGGTCCTCACGGGTGGACACCCAGGAAATGGGAACAGGAGGGGGGACCCATGGCATTCAGGCTATTTCCTCGGGGGGCTCAATCTACATCACCCTTAAAGATCTCGGAAACTAACAGGGCCAGGGCCTTGAGGCCAGCTCTGACGTTGCTTTTGCTATTCCCCCTGCAAGACACTTGATAATGAGAGGGACCAGAGTGGGTGCTGGGAGGCAGGTCTCTTGTCCAGCCGCCAAAGCATCCTCGTTGAACTTGGCAGAGAAAAGTCTAGGAGAAAGAGACGGCCGCGGTGGCTCACGCCTTAATCCCAGACCAGCCTGGGCTACCTGTTGAGATCCCATCTCTACAAAAAATAAAAAAGCTAGCTGGGCGTGGTGGCACATGCCTGAAGCCTCAGATACTCTGGAGGCTGAGGTGGGAGGATCACCTGAGCACAGGAGGTCGAGGCTGCAGTGAGCTGTGATCACACTACTGCGCTCCAGCCTGGGTGACAGAGTGAGACCCCGTCTCAAAAAGAGAAAAAAAAATCTAGGAGAGAGGGAAGTGGGGCTGATCGGGATGCCAATCCAGGTAGAAACTCTTCCAGGAAAACGAGCCCTGCAGATGTGGCAGCTTTTGAGGGCAGCGTGGTAGGATGGTACCAGGACTCAAAGATGCTCCCCTTCTGCATTCGCCTCCCCTCCAACCCCAAAGTAGCCCCTTCCTGGGTCAGGTGAGAAAGCTGGTGTTTCCTGGAATTGTGGTTAGTTGACTGGGCTGGTGCTCCCGTAGCATGAGCAGGCTACCTCAGTGACAGAGGAAACCCACATCCTCTCAACCTGGCCATCCTGCCACCCCGGCCCCAAGCCAGCCACTGCCTGGGACACCAACCACTTCCTTAGTCACTGGAAGAGCAGGGAGGACACACCCATGTCACCAGGGCTCCAAATAGCTCCTCAGAATTAGAAGAGCCGGCCAAAAGTCTAAGGTTAGCAAATCCACCAGACCTGGGTGGAGTTCCAGTTAGCAGCTGTGTGATCCTGGTCCAGTTATTTAACCTCTCTGAGCCTCCATTTTCTCCTGTATAAAATGGAGAAGATGGCCAGGTGCCATGGTTCACGCCTGTAATCCCAGCATCTTGGGAGGCCGAGGCAGGAGGACTGCTTGAGGCCAGGAGTTTGAGACCAGCCCGGGCAACACAGTGAGACCCTGTCTCTACAGAAAATAAAAAAAAATGCAGAAGAGTTTGGGGACAAGTCAAACAACATCTACAAGGTTCTTGGCACAGAGTAGGAGCTCAAAAAATATCTGCTCATATCTGCCAAACCCAAGAGCAATGGCTCTTAACCTTTTTGGGATTACAGGACCTTCTGGGAATCTGAGAAAGTCTGGGATGTCTCCCTAGAAACGTGCGTGGCTACGCATCAGACATGATTTCCAGGGCTCGCCTCTCTTGGCGGCTCTGAGCTGCACAGCTGGTGCCCACAAGGTGGATCGAGCACTGCGGCGGCCTTATCAGCCAGGCACAGGCTCTTTCTGGCGCCTCAGGCCCTGGCTCCAGCGGGGCTGCCTCCCAAGCTCCACAGCTTCAGATGCTCTGTGATATCTGAGCCTCAGGCTCACCTGGCTCTCCAGGCAGCCATGGGGGAGTGGGTACTGTTGGGGGTCTCCTTTGAAATCTTCACGTGGGCCAGGGGCTGGGGTGCTAATCTCAGTCTCCCGCTGACTCCACCCTCTCGTGGGGGGAGAGGTGGGAACAGGAAACCTCATTCCCACATTCAGCCTTCTCTCCTCCCCCCCCTTTTTCTTTTTTGAGACAGCCTTACTTGGTCATTCAGGCTGGAGTACCGTGGCACCATCACAGCTCACCACAGCCTCAACCTTCTGGGCTCAAGCGTTCTTCCTGCCTCAGCCTCCTGAATAGTTCACGCCACCATGCCCGGCTACCTCTTCTTTTTGTAGACGGGGTCTTACTTTGCTGCCTGGGCTGGTCACAAACTCCTGGCCTCAAGAGATCCTCCTGCCTCAGCCTCCCAAAATCCTCCAAAGGGATTACAGGCGTGAGCCACTGTGCCCAGCCTCTTCCCTCCCTGTTTACTAGCAGGTATCTGTCTCACGGCCTGGTTAACATCACTTGGGCAAGGGAAACCCCACTGCAGATTTGCTGCACCTCTCCTTCCCCATACACGGCCTGTGCCCCTCTCCCCGCCCCAAGTGACACGCAGGCCACGAGTTTGGTTATTCTGCACAACAACCTGAGAATTCCAAAGTTAAATAAGTAGGTAAGTATAAATCACTCAGCTGGCCTTATATCCGGGACTCCTTCCCAGGCACGTCCGTCCGCTTGGTGTGGAAATGTGAGGACCTCAGCCGGGAGAGATTTACTGTCCAACTTAAGGCTCAAACAAGATGGAACCGGGGGGCTTCCTGGCCCCTGCGTCTTCTTGCGTGGCCGTTCATCTGGCCCTAAATAACTGCCGTCACTTTGAAATCACGGCTTCTCTGCACCCGGGGCATCCAGTTTGTTTCTGGAGTCTTGGAAAAAGACGCGTCGCTACCTGGTCTTGAAGGCTTTTTGTTCTCAAGGCGTCACACTCCCTGGAAAACGCAGGCCCGTGGTGCAGAGACGGATCCAGGGGGAAGGTGAGAACGAGACGCCCGCCAGGACCCCCCATCCATCCACTCCTACCTCCTGGCACTTTGTGCTGCTCATTTGTCTTCCAAGGGTCAAAATGCCAGAAAATGCTGCAGGTCACGGACAGTTTTTTTTCTTTTGAGGAGATCTTTATTAATAGAGTTCTTTTATTAATAATTCATCCCTTGCCTATGTGGCTGAAACCCAGTGGAGGATCAACCCGTGCCCATGGTATTTGAAACTATAAAGAAAACAGTCGCTCCTGGATCTGTTAGAAATTGCTCTTGGCCACAAGGAATAGAGAACTGGATCACAGCCACTTAGAAGATGAACATTTCTGTCTGATTCAAGTAAAAGAAACCCTAGCAGCCGACCTGGGCTCCCAAGTGTCACCAGCGGCGGTGGCTCTTCCTGCTCCAACGTCCTCTGCGCAGAGTCCGCATCCTTACCGTCACCTCAAGATCCAAGCTCACCGCCAGAGCTCCGACTGTCATGTCTGCACTCTAGGCAGAAAACTGTTTGTCTGCTTTTAGTCTCCCCAAAACTTTCTGCTGCATTTCCTTGGTTACCCTAGCTGCAAGGAAGGCTGGGAAACATGGTCTTTTGCACAGATTCCCAGAATAAATCAGGATTTTTATAGGAAGGGAGGGAGTATGGATAGTAGGTTTTCAACCAGCAGTTATTCCTATAGTTCCCAGAAATAGGCAAACAGACCTGGGTTTGAATTCTCGCCTGCCACCTACCAGCTTCCCGCATATGCAGAACGGTGTCCGGCCGAGGGTGTGACCTGGCCTGGTTTGGCCGTGCCCATCAGGTCCGTGCTTGGCAAGCTTGGGTCCAGGAGGTCAGGGGGAAGAATGGTTCTAGAAGACCCGGGGTCTTTGCTGTCTGCCGTGGAAGTCAGCACAGCCTCCCCTCACTCCCCTACCCCGGGCAGTGGGGCGCAAACCCAGGAGAGGGCCCTCCTCACGAGCACAAGGTGACTGCACAGGAGGGACACTAAGGACACAGGGGCAGCCACCACAGGGAGGAGCTGGATGGGGAGGTCCTGGCTGCAGCGAGGGGTCAGGGAGACGCAGGGCACAGACATGAAAGCTCCCAGAGCTTGTGAGAGGACAGACTCTTCCCAGGGTGATGCGATCATTGATGCCCAAGTGAAAGCGGATGCAGTGAGCGAGTGTGCCCCAAGCCCAGGCCTTCCTGGGAAGCTGGACGTGTGGTCACTCTCCCTTCAGCCGACACAGGAATGCGCAGTCTGGGCCCCTTCTGGGCCTCAACTAAAGC
>NW_007249643.1:163026-163375 GCF_000164805.1 Carlito syrichta
GGGCAGGGCAGCCCCGAGGGCATCTCTGGCCTCGGTCGCCTCACAGCTGGTCCTCGTCCACCCAGATGGTTTTGCGCTGCTCCTCGCTGATCTTGTCCTTGATGATGCGGAGCAGGTCCTCCACCCCTCCCCACATGTCGGCCTCCACCGTGGCGTACAGGCAGGGCAGGGCCTCCAGCTCCTTCTCCCGCAGCCGGCACACGCGCAGCAAGTCCTCTTCCGTCTCGGGGCGGGGCAGCAGCTTCCTGCGGGGACATTCCTGCCTAGCGCCTGCGACCGCCTGGGCCGTGCCCTTCCCCACGGTGCCCGCAGGAAAGCCCGCGACGCCGGGATTCGGACTAGCGGCTTC